>NC_134827.1:45971251-46061457 GCF_004210375.1 Tachypleus tridentatus | reverse complement strand
TGACAAGATTCTATTTCTGGTTTCATTAATACTTGACAAGATTCTATTTCTGGTTTCAGTAATACTTGACAAGATTGTATTTCTGGTTTCACTAATACTTGACAAGTTTCTATTTCTGGTTTCACTAATACTTGACAAGTTTTTATTTCTGGTTTCACTAATACTTGACAAGATTCTATTTTTGGTTTCACTAATACTTGACAAGATTCTATTTCTGGTTTCACTAATACTTGACGAGATTCTATTTTTGGTTTCACTAATACTTGACAAGATTCTATTTCTGGTTTCAGTAATAATTGACAATGTTCTATTTCTGGTTTCAGTAATACTTGACAAGATTCTATTTCTGGTTTCACTAATACTTGACATTATTCTATTTCTGGTTTCACTAATACTTGACGAGATTCTTTTTCTGGTTTCACTAATACTTGATAAGATTTTATTTCTGGTTTCAGTAATACTTGACAAGATTCTATTTCTGGTTTCAGTAATACTTGACAAGATTCTATTTCTGGTTTCAGTAATTTTTGACGAGATTCTATTTCTGGTTTCACTAATACTTGATAAGATTTTATTTCTGGTTTCAGTAATACTTGACAAGATTCTATTTCTGGTTTCAGTAATACTTGACAAGATTCTATTTCTGGTTTCAGTAATACTTGAACAGATTCTATTTCTGGTTTCACTAATACTTGACAAGATTCTATTTCTGGTTTCAGTAATACTTGACGAGATTCTTTTTCTGGTTTCAGTAATACTTGACAAGATTCTATTTCTGGTTTCAGTAATACTTGACAAGATTCTATTTCTGGTTTCAGTAATACTTGACATTATTCTATTTCTGGTTTCACTAATACTTGACGAGATTCTATTTCTGGTTTCACTAATACTTGATAAGATTTTATTTCTGGTTTCAGTAATACTTGACAAGATTCTATTTCTGGTTTCAGTAATACTTGACAAGATTCTATTTCTGGTTTCAGTAATTTTTGACGAGATTCTATTTCTGATTTCACTAATACTTGATAAGATTTTATTTCTGGTTTCAGTAATACTTGACAAGATTCTATTTCTGGTTTCAGTAATACTTGACAAGATTCTATTTCTGGTTTCAGTAATACTTGAACAGATTCTATTTCTGGTTTCACTAATACTTGACAAGATTCTATTTCTGGTTTCAGTAATACTTGACGAGATTCTATTTCTGGTTTCAGTAATACTTGACAAGATTCTATTTCTGGTTTCAGTAATACTTGACAAGATTCTATTTCTGGTTTCAGTAATTTTTGACGAGATTCTATTTCTGGTTTCACTAATACTTGACAAGATTTTATTTCTGGTTTCAGTAATACTTGACAAGATTCTATTTCTGGTTTCAGTAATACTTGACAAGATTCTATTTCTGGTTTCACTAATACTTGACAAGATTCTATTTCTGGTTTCACTAATACTTGACATTATTCTATTTCTGGTTTCACTAATACTTGACGAGATTCTATTTCTGGTTTCACTAATACTTGATAAGATTTTATTTCTGGTTTCAGTAATACTTGACAAGATTCTATTTCTGGTTTCAGTAATACTTGACATTATTCTATTTCTGGTTTCACTAATACTTGACGAGATTCTATTTCTGGTTTCACTAATACTTGACAAGATTCTATTTCTGGTTTCAGTAATACTTGACAAGATTCTATTTCTGGTTTCACTAATACTTGACAATATTCTTTTTCTGGTTTCACTAATACTTGACAAGATTCTATTTCTGGTTTCAGTAATACTTGACAAGATTCTATTTCTGGTTTCACTAATACTTGACAAGTTTCTATTTCTGGTTTCACTAATACTTGACAAGTTTTTATTTCTGGTTTCACTAATACTTGACTAGTTTCTATTTTTGGTTTCACTAATACTTGACAAGATTCTATTTCTGGTTTCAGTAATACTTGACAAGATTCTATTTCTGGTTTCACTTATACTTGACAAGATTCTATTTCTGGTTTCAATAATACTTGACAAGATTCTATTTCTGGTTTCAGTAATACTTGACAAGATTCTATTTCTGGTTTCACTAATACTTGACAAGATTCTATTTCTGGTTTCACTCATACTTGACGAGATTCTATTTCTGGTTTCACTAATGCTTGACAAGTTTCTATTTCTGGTTTCAGTAATACTTGACAAGATTCTATTTCTGGTTTCACTTATACTTGACAAGATTCTATTTCTGGTTTCAATAATACTTGACAAGATTCTATTTCTGGTTTCAGTAATACTTGACAAGATTCTATTTCTGGTTTCACTAATACTTGACAAGTTTCTATTTCTGGTTTCACTAATACTTAACAAGATTCTATTTCTGGTTTCAGTAATACTTGACAAGATTCTATTTCTGGTTTCACTAATACTTGACAAGTTTCTATTTCTGGTTTCACTAATACTTGACAAGTTTTTATTTCTGGTTTCACTAATACTTGACAAGTTTCTATTTCTGGTTTCACTAATACTTGACAAGATTCTATTTCTGGTTTCACTAATACTTGACAAGATTCTATTTCTAGTTTCACTAATACTTGACAAGATTCTATTTCTGGTTTCAGTAATTCTTGACAAGATTCTATTTCTGGTTTCAGTAATACTTGACAAGATTCTATTTCTGGTTTCACTAATACTTGACATTATTCTATTTCTGGTTTCACTAATACTTGACGAGATTCTATTTCTGGTTTCACTAATACTTGATAAGATTTTATTTCTGGTTTCAGTAATACTTGACAAGATTCTATTTCTGGTTTCAGTAATACTTGACAAGATTCTATTTCTGGTTTCAGTAATACTTGACAAGATTCTATTTCTGGTTTCAGTAATTTTTGACGAGATTCTATTTCTGGTTTCACTAATACTTGATAAGATTTTATTTCTGGTTTCAGTAATACTTGACAAGATTCTATTTCTGGTTTCAGTAATACTTGAGAAGATTCTATTTCTGGTTTCAGTAATACTTGAACAGATTCTATTTCTGGTTTCACTAATACTTGACAAGATTCTATTTCTGGTTTCAGTAATACTTGACGAGATTCTATTTCTGGTTTCAGTAATACTTGATATGATCTTGACAAATAAGACAGAAGAAAGCAAGCTTTCGATTGCAGATATATAGGTTTAATTGATTTTTAACTTTAACCAACGTTTTGCCTTTGCTATTTTCTCAGGGTTAATATAAACAACTGTTTAATATTAGAGTAAGTGTTTAATATATAACTACATGTAATGTAGTTATTTCTGCTGTAACGTACCTGTAACAACGTATTTTTGTTTCACTTTTGTTCTAATATTATAGTGTAGTTGTAACACTAACCATACAGAACTACAATATATTTTATTATATATATGATAATAATATTTAGGTAAAATAAATAGATGGAAAATAGACGTTGCTGAGAAAAAAACCCAAAGGATATAAAGTTTACGGGCAGCGTTAAAAACAGTTGTGTGATACCCCAGAGAACACATGTGTTAAACTGACTGGTTAAAAACAATTTACAACATTGTGTGATACACCAGAGTACACATGTGTTAAACTGTCTGGTTAAAAACAATGTACAACATAGTGTGATACACCAGAGTACACATGTGTTAAACTGACTGGTTAAAAACAATGTACAACATTGTGTGATACACCAGAGTACACATGTGATAAACTGACTGGTTAAAAATAATTTACAACATTGTGTGATACACCAGAGTACATATGTGTTAAACTGACTGGTTAAAAACAATGTACAACACTGTGTGATACACCAGAGTACACATGTGTTAAACTGACTGGTTAAAAACAATGTACAACACTGTGTGATACCCCAGAGTACACATGTGTTAAACTGACTAGTTAAAAACAATGTACAACATTGTGTGATACCCCAGAGTACACATGTGTTAAATTGACTGGTTGAAAACAATTTACAACATTGTGTGATACACCAGAGTACACATGTGTTAAACTGACTGGTTAGAAACAATGTACAACATTGTGTGATACACCAGAGTACACATGTGTTAAACTGACTGGTTAAAAACAATGTACAACACTGTGTGATACCCCAGAGTACACATGTGTTAAACTGACTGGTTAAAAACAATGTACAACACTGTGTGATACCCCAGAGTACACACGTGTTAAACTGACTGGTTAAAAACAATGTACAACATTGTGTGATACCCCAGAGTACACATGTGTTAAATTGACTGGTTAAAAACAATGTACAACATTGTGTGATACACCAGGGTACACATGTGTTAAACTAACTGGTGAAAAACAGTGTACAACATTGTGTGATACCACATAGTACACATGTGTTAAACTGACTGGTTAAAAACAATTTACAACACTGTGTGATACACCAGAGTACACGTGTTAATCTGACTGGTTAAAAACAATGTACAACACTGTGTGATACACCAGAGTACGCATGTGTTAAACTGACTGGCTAAAAACAATGTACAACATTATGTGATACACCAGAGTACATATGTGTTAATCTGACTGGTTAAAAACAATGTACAACATTGTGTGATACACCAGAGTACACATGTGTTAAACTGACTGGTTAAAAACAATGTACAACACTGTGTGATACACCAGAGTACACATGTGTTAAACTGACTGGTTAAAAACAATTTACAACATTGTGTGATACACCAGAGTACACATGTGTTAAACTGACTGGTTAGAAACAATGTACAACATTGTGTGATACACCAGAGTACACATGTGTTAAACTGACTGGTTAAAAACAATGTACAACACTGTGTGATACCCCAGAGTACACATGTGTTAAATTGACTGGTTAGAAACAATGTACAACATTGTGTGATACACCAGAGTACACATGTGTTAAACTGACTGGTTAAAAACAATGTACAACATTGTGTGATACACCAGAGTACACATGTGTTAAACTGACTGGTTAAAAACAATGTACAACACTGTGTGATACACCAGAGTACACATGTGTTAAACTGTCTAGTTAAAAACAATGTACAACATTGTGTGATACACCAGAGTACACATGTGTTAAACTGACTGGTTAAAAACAATGTACAACACTGTGTGATACCCCAGAGTACATATGTGTTAAACTGACGGGTTAAAAACAATGTACAACATTGTGTGATACACCAGAGTACACATGTGTTAAACTGACTGGTTAGAAACAATGTACAACATTGTGTGATACCACATAGTACACATGTGTTAAATTGACTGGTTAAAAACAATGTACAACATTGTGTGATACCCCAGAGTACACATGTGTTAAACTGACTGGTTAAAAACAATGTACAACACTGTGTGATACACCAGAGTACACATGTGTTAAACTGACTGGTTAAAAACAATGTACAACACTGTGTGATACACCAGAGTACACATGTGTTAAACTGTCTAGTTAAAAACAATGTACAACATTGTGTGATACACCAGAGTACACATGTGTTAAACTGACTGGTTAAAACAATGTACAACACTGTGTGATACCCCAGAGTACATATGTGTTAAACTGACGGGTTAAAAACAATGTACAACATTGTGTGATACACCAGAGTACACATGTGTTAAACTGACTGGTTAGAAACAATGTACAACATTGTGTGATACCACATAGTACACATGTGTTAAATTGACTGGTTAAAAACAATGTACAACATTGTGTGATACCCCAGAGTACACATGTGTTAAACTGACTGGTTAAAAACAATGTACAACACTGTGTGATACACCAGAGTACACATGTGTTAAACTGACTGGTTAAAAACAATGTACAACACCGTGTGATACCACAGAGTGCACATGTGTTAAACTGACTGGTTAAAAACAATGTACAACACTGTGTGATACCACAGAGTACATATGTGTTAAACTGACTGGTTAAAAACAATGTACAACACTGTGTGATACACCAGAGTACACATGTGTTAAACTGACTGGTTAAAAACAATGTACAACACCGTGTGATACCACAGAGTGCACATGTGTTAAACTGACTGGTTAAAAACAATGTACAACACTGTGTGATACCCCAGAGTACATATGTGTTAAACTGACGGGTTAAAAACAATGTACAACATTGTGTGATACACCAGAGTACACATGTGTTAAACTGACTGGTTAGAAACAATGTACAACATTGTGTGATACCACATAGTACACATGTGTTAAATTGACTGGTTAAAAACAATGTACAACATTGTGTGATACCCCAGAGTACACATGTGTTAAACTGACTGGTTAAAAACAATGTACAACACTGTGTGATACACCAGAGTACACATGTGTTAAACTGACTGGTTAAAACAATGTACAACACTGTGTGATACCACAGAGTGCACATGTGTTAAACTGACTGGTTAAAAACAATGTACAACACTGTGTGATACACCAGAGTACACATGTGTTAAACTGACTGGTTAAAAACAATTTACAACATTGTGTGATACACCAGAGTACACATGTGTTAAACTGACTGGTTAGAAACAATGTACAACATTGTGTGATACACCAGAGTACACATGTGTTAAACTAACTGGTTAAAAACAATGTACAACATTGTGTGATACCACATAGTACACATGTGTTAAATTGACTGGTTAAAAACAATGTACAACACTGTGTGATACCCCAGAGTACACATGTGTTGAACTGTCTGGTTAAAAACATTGTACAACATTGTGTGATACACCAGAGTACACATGTGTTAAACTGACTGGTTAAAAACAATGTACAACATTGTGTGATACACCAGAGTACACATGTGTTAAACTGACTGGTTAAAAACAATGTACAACACTGTGTGATACACCAGAGTACACATGTGTTAAACTGTCTAGTTAAAAACAATGTACAACATTGTGTGATACACCAGAGTACACATGTGTTAAACTGACTGGTTAAAAACAATGTACAACACTGTGTGATACCCCAGAGTACATATGTGTTAAACTGACGGGTTAAAAACAATGTACAACATTGTGTGATACACCAGAGTACACATGTGTTAAACTGACTGGTTAGAAACAATGTACAACATTGTGTGATACCACATAGCACACATGTGTTAAATTGACTGGTTAAAAACAATGTACAACATTGTGTGATACCCCAGAGTACACATGTGTTAAACTGACTGGTTAAAAACAATGTACAACACTGTGTGATACACCAGAGTACACATGTGTTAAACTGACTGGTTAAAAACAATGTACAACACCGTGTGATACCACAGAGTGCACATGTGTTAAACTGACTGGTTAAAAACAATGTACAACACTGTGTGATACCACAGAGTACATATGTGTTAAACTGACTGGTTAAAAACAATGTACAACACTGTGTGATACACCAGAGTACACATGTGTTAAACTGACTGGTTAAAAACAATGTACAACACCGTGTGATACCAGCGAGTGCACATGTGTTAAACTGACTGGTTAAAAACAATGTACAACACTGTGTGATACCCCAGAGTACATATGTGTTAAACTGACGGGTTAAAAACAATGTACAACATTGTGTGATACACCAGAGTACACATGTGTTAAACTGACTGGTTAGAAACAATGTACAACATTGTGTGATACCACATAGTACACATGTGTTAAATTGACTGGTTAAAAACAATGTACAACATTGTGTGATACCCCAGAGTACACATGTGTTAAACTGACTGGTTAAAAACAATGTACAACACTGTGTGATACACCAGAGTACACATGTGTTAAACTGACTGGTTAAAAACAATGTACAACACCGTGTGATACCACAGAGTGCACATGTGTTAAACTGACTGGTTAAAAACAATGTACAACACTGTGTGATACACCAGAGTACACATGTGTTAAACTGACTGGTTAAAAACAATTTACAACATTGTGTGATACACCAGAGTACACATGTGTTAAACTGACTGGTTAGAAACAATGTACAACATTGTGTGATACACCAGAGTACACATGTGTTAAACTGACTGGTTAAAAACAATGTACAACACTGTGTGATACCCCAGAGTACACATGTGTTAAATTGACTGGTTAGAAACAATGTACAACATTGTGTGATACACCAGAGTACACATGTGTTAAACTAACTGGTTAAAAACAATGTACAACATTGTGTGATACCACATATTACACATGTGTTAAATTGACTGGTTAAAAACAATGTACAACACTGTGTGATACCCCAGAGTACACATGTGTTGAACTGTCTGGTTAAAAACATTGTACAACATTGTGTGATACACCAGAGTACACATGTGTTAAACTGACTGGTTAAAACAATGTACAACATTGTGTGATACACCAGAGTACACATGTGTTAAACTGACTGGTTAAAACAATGTACAACACTGTGTGATACACCAGAGTACACATGTGTTAAACTGTCTAGTTAAAAACAATGTACAACATTGTGTGATACACCAGAGTACACATGTGTTAAACTGACTGGTTAAAAACAATGTACAACACTGTGTGATACCCCAGAGTACATATGTGTTAAACTGACGGGTTAAAAACAATGTACAACATTGTGTGATACACCAGAGTACACATGTGTTAAACTGACTGGTTAGAAACAATGTACAACATTGTGTGATACCACATAGTACACATGTGTTAAATTGACTGGTTAAAACAATGTACAACATTGTGTGATACCCCAGAGTACACATGTGTTAAACTGACTGGTTAAAAACAATGTACAACACTGTGTGATACACCAGAGTACACATGTGTTAAACTGACTGGTTAAAAACAATGTACAACACCGTGTGATACCACAGAGTGCACATGTGTTAAACTGACTGGTTAAAAACAATGTACAACACTGTGTGATACCACAGAGTACATATGTGTTAAACTGACTGGTGAAAAACAATGTACAACACTGTGTGATACACCAGAGTACACATGTGTTAAACTGACTGGTTAAAAACAATGTACAACACCGTGTGATACCACAGAGTGCACATGTGTTAAACTGACTGGTTAAAAACAATGTACAACACTGTGTGATACCACAGAGTACATATGTGTTAAACTGACGGGTTAAAAACAATGTACAACACTGTGAGATACACCAGAGTACACATGTGTTAAACTGACTGGTTAAAAACAATGTACAACATTGTGTGATACCACATAGTACACATGTGTTAAACTGACTGGTTAAAAACAATGTACAACACTGTGTGATACCACAGAGTGCACATGTGTTAAACTGACTGGTTAAAAACAATGTACAACACTGTGTGATACCCCAGAGTACATATGTTTAAAACTGACGGGTTAAAAACAATGTACAACATTGTGTGATACACCAGAGTACACATGTGTTAAACTGACTGGTTAAAAACAATGTACAACATTGTGTGATACACCAGAGTACAGATGTGTTAAACTGACTGGTTAGAAACAATGTACAACATTGTTTGATACCACATAGTACACATGTGTTAAATTGACTGGTTAAAAACAATGTACAACATTGTGTGATACCCCAGAGTACACATGTGTTAAACTGACTGGTTAAAAACAATGTACAACACTGTGTGATACACCAGAGTACACATGTGTTAAACTGACTGGTTAAAAACAATGTACAACACCGTGTGATACCACAGAGTGCACATGTGTTAAACTGACTGGTTAAAAACAATGTACAACACTGTGTGATACCACAGAGTACATATGTGTTAAACTGACTGGTTAAAAACAATGTACAACACTGTGTGATACACCAGAGTACACATGTGTTAAACTGACTGGTTAAAAACAATGTACAACACCGTGTGATACCACAGAGTGCACATGTGTTAAACTGACTGGTTAAAAACAATGTACAACACTGTGTGATACCACAGAGTACATATGTGTTAAACTGACGGGTTAAAAACAATGTACAACACTGTGAGATACACCAGAGTACACATGTGTTAAACTGACTGGTTAAAAACAATGTACAACATTGTGTGATACCACATAGTACACATGTGTTAAACTGACTGGTTAAAACAATGTACAACACTGTGTGATACACCAGAGTACACATGTGTTAAACTGACTGGTTAAAAACAATGTACAACACCGTGTGATACCACAGAGTGCACATGTGTTAAACTGACTGGTTAAAAACAATGTACAACACTGTGTGATACACCAGAGTACAAATGTGTTAAACTGACAGGTTAAAAACAATGTACAACACTGTGTGATTCCACAGAGTGCACATGTGTTAAACTGACTGGTTAAAAACAATGTACAACACTGTGTGATACCACAGAGTACATATGTGTTAAACTGACGGGTTAAAAACAATGTACAACATTGTGTGATACACCAGAGTACACATGTGTTAAACTGACTGGTTAAAAACAATGTACAACATTGTGTGATACCACATAGTACACATGTGTTAAACTGACTGGTTAAAAACAATGTACAACACTGTGTGATACCACAGAGTGCACATGTGTTAAACTGACTGGTTAAAAACAATGTACAACACTGTGTGATACCACAGAGTACATATGTGTTAAATTGACGGGTTAAAAACAATTAAAACACTGTGTGATACACCAGAGTACACATGTGTTAAACTGACTGTATTAAGGTTAACTGTACTGGTATCTTGGGTTGCTTTTTAAAATGAATACTGTTGATTATTCCATGTCATGTATTTTCTCTTTTAAAATTTTTAGGTTTTTGTTAACTTGACGCTTTAAATTAGTTTCATTTGACATGTTTATATAGAAAGTGTGGTTACGTCACAAGTGTACGCCTTCTTGTTATCCTACACACACACATATATACAAATAATTTGATAGATAACGTTCTCGGTCACACTCTGTTTTTAGGCAAGTTTTGTTGGCGTGAAGAAAAATGAACAAATAATTCTCTTAATTTTAATCTGTTTGTTTTTGGCTGATTGTCAGTTCGGACTGTTTAATGGATTTAGTAACCATGATTGATGCTGCTGTTTATAAACAAAGATTTATTGTGGACGTATTTTCAATGTATTTTCGTTTTTTATTTTTCATGTTCTGATTTAAAACATTGTTGATGTAGCATTTGGTGAATCCGGTTCAAATAACTGGTGTAAAGGTATTTTTCTTTTCTTACCTTATTATCAATACCTGTACATTCCACCAGTTGGAACTAAAGTGTTTATTTATTATCAATACCTGTACATTCCACCAGTTGGAACTAAAGTGTTTATTTATTATCAATACCTGTACATTCCACCAGTTGGAACTAAAGTGTTTATTTATTATCAATATGTATACATTACTCCAGTTGGAACTAAAGTGTTTATTTATTATCAATATGTATACATTACTCCAGTTGGAACTAAAGTGTTTATTTATTATCATTATGTATACACTACTCCAGTTGGAACTAAAGTGTTTATTTATTATCAATATGTATACATTCCACCAGTTGGAACTAAAGTGTTTATTTATTATCAATATGTATACATTACTGCAGTTGAAACTAAAGTGTTTATTTATTATCAAGATGAATACATTACTCCAGTTGAAACTAAAGTGTTTATTTATTATCAATATGTATAAATTACTGCAGTTGGAACTAAAGTGTTTATTTATTATCAATATGTATACATTACTGCAGTTGGAACTAAAGTGTTTATTTATTATCAATATGTATACATTACTCCAGTTGGAACTAAAGTGTTTATTTATTATCAATATGTATACATTACTCCAGTTGGAACTAAAGTGTTTATTTATTATCACTACCTATACATTCCACCAGTTGGAACTAAAGTGTTTATTTATTATCAATGCCTGTACATTCCACCAGTTGGAACTAAAGTGTTTATTTATTATCAATATGAATACATTCTGCCAGTTGGAACTAAAGTGTTTATTTATTATCAATATGTATACATTACTGCAGTTGAAACTAAAGTGTATATTTATTATCAATATGTATACATTACTCCATTTGGAACTAAAGTGTTTATTTATTATCAATATGTATACATTCCTCCATTTGGAACTAAAGTGTTTATTTATTATCAATATGTATACATTACTCCAGTTGGAACTAAAGTGTTTATTTATTATCAATACCTGTACATTCCATCAGTTGGAACTAAAGTGTTTATTTATTATCAATATGTATACATTACTTCAGTTGGAACTAAAGTGTTTATTTATTATCAATATGTATACATTACTCCAGTTGGAACTAAAGTGTTTATTTATTATCAATAAGTATACATTCTGCCAGTTGGAACTAAAGTGTTTATTTATTATCAATATGTATACATTACTCCAGTTGGAACTAAAGTGTTTATTTATTATCAATATGTATACATTACTCCAGTTGGAACTAAAGTGTTTATTTATTATCAATATGTATACATTACTGCAGTTGAAACTAAAGTGTTTATTTATTATCAATATGTATACATTACTCCATTTGGAACTAAAGTGTTTATTTATTATCAATATGTATACATTCCTCCATTTGGAACTAAAGTGTTTATTTATTATCAATATGTATACATTACTCCAGTTGGAACTAAAGTGTTTATTTATTATCAATACCTGTACATTCCACCAGTTGGAACTAAAGTGTTTATTTATTATCAATATGTATACATTACTTCAGTTGGAACTAAAGTGTTTATTTATTATCAATATGTATACATTACTCCAGTTGTAACTAAAGTGTTTATTTATTATCAATATGTATACATTAATCCAGTTGGAACTAGAGTGTTTATTTATTATCAATACCTGTACATTCCACCAGTTGGAACTAAAGTGTTTATTTATTATCAATGCCAGTACATTACTCCAGTTGGAACTAAAGTGTTTATTTATTATCAATATGTATACATTACTCCAGTTGGAACTAAAGTGTTTATTTATTATCAATATGTATACATTACTCCAGTTGGAACTAGAGTGTTTATTTATTATCAATACCTGTACATTCCACCAGTTGGAACTAAAGTGTTTATTTATTATCAATGCCAGTACATTCCACCAGTTGGAACTAAAGTGTTTATTTATTATCAATATGTATACATTACTGCAGTAGGAACTAAAGTGTTTATTTATTATCAATATGTATACATTACTCCAGTTGGAACTAAAGTGTTTATTTATTATCAATATGTATACATTACTCCAGTTGGAACTAAAGTGTTTATTTATTATCAATATGTATACATTACTCCAGTTGGAACTAAAGTGTTTATTTATTATCAATATGTATACATTACTCCAGTTGGAACTAAAGTGTTTATTTATTATCAATACCTGTACATTCCACCAGTTGGAACTAAAGTGTTTATTTATTATCAATGCCAGTACATTCCACCAGTTGGAACTAAAGTGTTTATTTATTATCAATATGTATACATTACTCCAGTTGGAACTAAAGTGTTTATTTATTATCAATATGTATACATTACTCCAGTTGGAACTAGAGTGTTTATTTATTATCAATACCTGTACATTCCACCAGTTGGAACTAAAGTGTTTATTTATTATCAATGCCAGTACATTCCACCAGTTGGAACTAAAGTGTTTATTTATTATCAATATGTATACATTACTGCAGTTGGAACTAAAGTGTTTATTTATTATCAATATGTATACATTACTCCAGTTGGAACTAAAGTGTTTATTTATTATCAATACGTATACATTACTCCAGTTGGAACTAAAGTGTTTATTTATTATCAATATGTATACATTACTCCAGTTGGAACTAAAGTGTTTATTTATTATCAATATGTATACATTACTCCAGTTGGAACTAAAGTGTTTATTTATTATCAATATGTATACATTACTCCAGTTGGAACTAAAGTGTTTATTTATTATCAATATGTATACATTACTCCAGTTGGAACTAAAGTGTTTATTTATTATCAATATGTATACATTACTCCAGTTGGAACTAAAGTGTTTATTTATTATCAATATGTATACATTACTGCAGTTGGAACTAAAGTGTTTATTTATTATCAATATGTATACATTACTCCAGTTGGAACTAAAGTGTTTATTTATTATCAATATGTATACATTACTCCAGTTGGAACTAAAGTGTTTATTTATTATCAATATGTATACATTACTCCAGTTGGAACTAAAGTGTTTATTTATTATCAATATGTATACATTACTGCAGTTGGAACTAAAGTGTTTATTTATTATCAATATGTATACATTACTCCAGTTGGAACTAAAGTGTTTATTTATTATCAATATGTATACATTACTCCAGTTGGAACTAAAGTGTTTATTTATTATCAATATGTATACATTACTCCAGTTGGAACTAAAGTGTTTATTTATTATCAATATGTATACATTCCTCCATTTGGAACTAAAGTGTTTATTTATTATCAATATGTATACATTCCTCCAGTTGAAACTAAAGTGTTTATTTGTTATCAATATGTATACATTACTCCAGTTGGAACTAAAGTGTTTATTTATTATCAATATGTATACATTACTCCAGTTGGAACTAAAGTGTTTATTTATTATCAATATGTATACATTACTCCAGTTGGAACTAAAGTGTTTATTTATTATCAATATGTATACATTACTCCAGTTGGAACTAAAGTGTTTATTTGTTATCAATATGTATACATTACTCCAGTTGGAACTAAAGTGTTTATTTATTATCAATATGTATACATTCCTCCAGTTGGAACTAAAGTGTTTATTTATTATCAATATGTATACATTACTCCAGTTGGAACTAAAGTGTTTATTTATTATCAATATGTATACATTACTCCAGTTGGAACTAAAGTGTTTATTTATTATCAATATGTATACATTACTCCAGTTGGAACTAAAGTGTTTATTTATTATCAATATGTATACATTACTCCAGTTGGAACTAAAGTGTTTATTTATTATCAATATGTATACATTCCTCCAGCTTGTATTGAAGGCAGGTGACCATCTATATATGGGACTGTATATGTTTATATATCGTATTCGTAACAAGAAATGTTTATATTTTCTCTTTTATAGTAACTTTCTTTGTACCAACTGAGGAACCTTTTGGTTTATCAGGATGTTTGTTGCTTTAGTCAGTAGACAACTCGTGAGTGAGTTAATCTGAGATTGACAATCAGGATGTTTGTTGCTTTAATCAGTAGACAACTCGTGAGTGAGTTAATCTGAGATTGACAATCAGGATGTTTGTTGCTTTAATCAGTAGACAACTCGTGAGTTAGTTAATCTGAGATTGACAATCAGGATGTTTGTTGCTTTAGTCAGTAGTCAACTCGTGAGTTAGTTAATCTGAGATTGACAAACAGGATGTTTGTTGCTTTAGTTAGAAGACAACTCGTGAGTTAGTTAATCTGAGATTGACAACAGGATGTTGAGAACCAAAGTGCTTTCTGTTGGTTGTTCAATAGTTTTTATAATACAGAATGCTAGATGTCAGTCTGATATAAATAGATGCTCTCTGTGGGTTGTTCAATAGTTTTTATAATACAGAATGCTAGATGTCAGTCTGATATAAATAGATGCTCTCTGTTGGTTGTTCAATAGTTTTTATAATACAGAATGCTAGATGTCAGTCTGATATAAATAGACTCGTATACCCATTATGCACAATTAAATTTCTTGTGTTTGTACGTCTTCGCAATATCCAACAGTTTGACGAATAGGTTGTTTGAGAACGTGTGAAACATTGTACACATTTATTGATTATTTGACTCATTTACCATAACCACGCCTTGTTTCTCGTTTTAGTTTTCCATCAATAAACAGCATTCTATTACCGTGAAACACCTGTCAGTTTCCTGAAGATAGGTTATAATTAATTGTGAAATCGCCCACACCCAAAGTCATGACAAAATATATCCGTTTCTTTTAAAGGAAATGAAACTATGAAAGTGTTACACAACAATACACTTCAAACTTGTAGGAAATTCATCTATCTTATCTTAATTAGAAACCTTCCCAAAGTCGTTTACAAACCGTCAAGTTAACGCTAAACAATAGCACTTGTCATGCACGTGATCGGCCCGCCACGTCACTCTTCATACGACGGGTGTTCCTAAAGTAGTTAGATTTGTCGGATTTAATGAAATACCTTGAATTCAAGTTAATCGAAGAGATTACGCCTTCGAAACTTCTCAGAAATTAGAGACGGTTAACATATATAGTCACAGTGTAGCTTTGGGCGAAAGTTAAAAGAAATAAACTTTTAACCTTTGGAACAATGGAGCTAACCTCCCTTCACATTCGTACATCGAACCTCCTGAACGATTAATGTTAAAATATCCCACGTTGTACCACACTCACGTGGATCTCAAATAACATATTGTTAACCGGTAAGAATAAATTACAGAAACACGAGCGGTGGATCTGTTGTCAGATTGGAGAAACACAGTTGGAATTCTAACGTGATAGTAGATAACATTTTGGATGTTGGTAATGTAACTGACAGAACGACATTCTGTTTTACAAAAATATTGAATGTCATTCTCTGCTAGAGAAGTTCGAAATAAATAAAGATAAATAGTTGAAGAGGACAAAAAAAAACGTTGTTGGTATTAACTGTCAACATTAAATACATCATAATGTTGTAATGTACAGCTGTAATCACATACCATATTAATTACATCATAATGTGGTAATGTACAGCTGTAATCACATACCATATTAATTACATCGTAATGTGGTAATGTACAGCTGTAATCACATACCGTATTAATTACATCATAATGTGGTAATGTACAGCTGTAATCACGTACTATATTAATTACATCATAATGTGGTAATGTACAGCTGTAATCACGTAACATATTAATTACATCATAATGTGGTAATGAACAGCTGTAATCACATACCATATTAATTACATCATAATGTTGTAATGTACAGCTGTAATCACATACCACATTAATTACATCATAATGTTGTAATGTACAGCTGTAATCACATACCATATAAATTACATCATAATGTTGTAATGTACAGCTGTAATCACGTACCATATTAATTACATCATAATGTGGTAATGAACAGCTGTAATCACATACCATATTAATTACATCACAATGTGGTAATGTACAGCTGTAATCACATACCACATTAATTACATCATAATGTTGTAATGTACAGCTGTAATCACATACCATATAAATTACATCATAATGTTGTAATGTACAGCTGTAATCACGTACCATATTAATTACATCATAATGTGGTAATGAACAGCTGTAATCACATACCATATTATTTACATCACAATGTGGTAATGTACAGCTGTAATCACATACCATATTAATTACATCAGAATGTTGTAATGTACAGTTGTAATCACATACCATATTAATTACATCATAATGTGGTAATGTACAGCTGTAATCACGTACCATATTAATGACATCATAATGTTGTAATGTACAGTTGTAATCACATACCATATTAATTACATCACAATGTGGTAATGTACAGCTGTAATCACGTACCATATTAATTACATCATAATGTTGTAATGTACAGTTGTAATCACATACCATATTAATTACATCATAATGTGGTAATGTACAGCTGTAATCACATACCATATTAATTACATCATAATGTTGTAATGTACAGTTGTAATCACATACCATATTACTTACATCATAATGTGGTAATGAACAGCTGTAATCACATACCATATTAATTAGATCATAATGTTGTAATGTACAGTTGTAATCACATACCATATTAATTACATCATAATGTTGTAATGTACAACTGTAATCACATACCATATTAATTACATCATAATGTTGTAATGTACAGCTGTAATCACATACCATATTAATTACATCATAATGTGGTAATGTACAGCTGTAATCACGTACCATATTAATTACATCATAATGTGGTAATGTACAGCTGTAATCACATACCATATTAATTACATCATAATGTGGTAATGTACAGCTGTAATCACGTACCATATTAATTACATCATAATGTGGTAATGTACAGCTGTAATCACATACCATATTAATTACATCGTAATGTGGTAATGTACAGCTGTAATCACATACCATATTAATTACATCATAATGTGGTAATGTACAGCTGTAATCACGTACTATATTAATTACATCATAATGTTGTAATGTACAGCTGTAATCACATACCATATTAATTACATCATAGTGTGGTAATGTACAGCTGTAATCACGTACCATATTAATTACATCATAATGTGGTAATGAACAGCTGTAATCACGTACCATATTAATTACATCATAATGTGGTAATGAACAGCTGTAATCACGTACCATATTAATTACATCATAATGTGGTAATGTACAGCTGTAATCACGTACCATATTAATTACATCATAATGTGGTAATGTACAGCTGTAATCACATACCATATTAATTACATCATAATGTTGTAATGAACAGCTGTAATCACGTTCCATATTAATTACATCATAATGTGGTAATGAACAGCTGTAATCACGTACCATATTAATTACATCATAATGTTGTAATGAACAGCTGTAATCACGTACCATATTAATTACATCATAATGTGGTAATGAACAGCTGTAATCACGTACCATATTAATTACATCATAATGTGGTAATGAACAGCTGTAATCACGTACCATATTAATTACATCATAATGTGGTAATGTACAGCTGTAATCACGTACCATATTAATTACATCATAATGTGGTAATGAACAGCTGTAATCACGTACTATATTAATTACATCATAATGTTGTAATGTACAGCTGTAATCACATACCATATTAATTACATCATAGTGTGGTAATGTACAGCTGTAATCACGTACCATATTAATTACATCATAATGTGGTAATGTACAGCTGTAATCACATACCATATTAATTACATCATAATGTGGTAATGAACAGCTGTAATCACGTACCATATTAATTACATCATAATGTGGTAATGAACAGCTGTAATCACGTACCATATTAATTACATCATAATGTGGTAATGTACAGCTGTAATCACGTACCATATTAATTACATCATAATGTGGTAATGTACAGCTGTAATCACATACCATATTAATTACATCATAATGTGTTAATGAACAGCTGTAATCACGTTCCATATTAATTACATCATAATGTGGTAATGAACAGCTGTAATCACGTACCATATTAATTACATCATAATGTTGTAATGAACAGCTGTAATCACGTACCATATTAATTACATCATAATGTGGTAATGAACAGCTGTAATCACGTACCATATTAATTACATCATAATGTGGTAATGTACAGCTGAAATTACGTATCATATTAATTACATCATAATGTTGTAATGTACAGTTGTAATCACGTACCATATTAATTACATCATAATGTTGTAATGTACAGCTGTAATCACGTACCATATTAATTACATCATAATGTTGTAATGTACAGCTTTAATCACGTACCATATTAATTACATCATAATGTGGTAATGTACAGCTGAAATTACGTATCATATTAATTACATCATAATGTTGTAATGTACAGTTGTAATCACGTACCATATTAATTACATCATAATGTGGTAATGTACAGCTGTAATCACGTACCATATTAATTACATCATAATGTGGTAATGTACAGCTGTAATCACGTACCATATTAATTACATCATAATGTGGTAATGTACAGTTGTAATCACGTACCATATTAATTACATCATAATGTGGCAATGTACAGCTGTAATCACATACCATATTAATTACATCATAATGTTGTAATGTACATATGTGACCTTTTTCACCGACGAAGCATGGTTCTGTCTCTCGGGTTACATTAATTCACAAAATTCAAGATTGTGGTCATCCGATAACCCTCAGAGTTTGCACGAAACATTCCAACATGATTTCAAGGTTGGTGTGTGGGTTGAGATTTCCAGACGTCGAATTGTTAGCCCTATTTTCTTTATGAACACAATAAACAGCGAACGCTATTGTTCAGAGATTCTTCACACCTTCATCGGTCAGATGACAAGTGATGAAATCAATTACTCATGGTTTCAACAGGATGGTGACCACACATCTCACAGATCTATACGGTTATTAAAGGAATGTTTTGGAGACCGCATTATTTCCAAAGACGCGTGGCCTCCACGCTCACCAGATTTTAATCCACCAGACTTTTGTCTATGGGGAGCAGCAAAATCTGTAGTGTATCGAGATCGTCCGCGCACGCTGGATGACCTGGAAAGCAGCGATAACAGCATTCATTCAGTCTGTTTCAAGCCAGTAACTGATAGCGGTGTTTAGAAACAAAATAAGAAGGATCCAAACCTGTATTGATGCCAACGGGTTCACTTTCAACATTGTTTATAATTGTCATTCATATTTACCTCCTGTATTCTATATTGAAACGTGTCTGTTAATAAATATATAAGTGCACAGTGACTTTCCTTATTTCAGTGCACTAAATTTAGACAGTAGAAATATTTACCACAACGCTATTGTGAAATTATCTGCATTGAACAAGAAGTGACGCAATAATTTTGTCATTTCCGCTAAGTTTCTCGCCTCAACAGCTACACCTCCTCACCATATTTTTTTTATATTTATCCAACTTGTTCGTGTTAGATTAAAAATAACCAAATTGTTAAAGTGCATCACAAGAGCTTCTAAAAGAAAATCCACTATAGGCTGAGAGCTAACTTTGTCTTACAGACTTTCACCTGATCCGTCAGTCTTTCGTCAAGGTCAAAGAGGGTGTAATATTCTTGATCAAAACATCAGTCAAATTGCAAATGTCTTTAATTTAAACTACACTTTGATCGAAAGTCATTCTTATTAAAAAACAGTTGACAAAGTTTGAAACAAACATTTCCTTTCATCCATTGGTGGTAAGTCTTCTAACATTAAAAATCGAGTTTCGATACCCGTGGTTAACCAACAAAGATAATCCAACTTGTAAACCTGTGCTGAACCAGAAAGAAAGTTCGTATCAAAACAGTAAAACATAGCAACAGAGTTTGTGTTTCTCCTTTCTGCGTCTTACTCTATTAAAACGTGTTTTTCAACAGAACTGAAACATAAAAGCATAAAACCCTCAAATATGAGAAATTTTTCTTTGCAGAACAGTTATTAACACTACCAAATCAATAAAACTAGTGAGTTCAGTTGTGTTTAGAACTATGATCACACTGTACTAAATAAATTAATGGAATGACACTCAAGTACAGGAAAAATATTAACATGAACAGACAGTCATAAATGTAGGTGTGTATAACTTGAGGGTGGTGTAGGTTTATCAGTCAGTACCTGGTTTCACTTACTCCAGATAATGAATGTAGGTGTATGTAGCCTGAAGGTGGTGTAGCTTTATCAGTCAGTACCTGGTTTCACTTACTCCAGATAATGAATGTAGGTGTGTATAACTTGAGAGTGGTGTAGGTTTATCAGTCAGTACCTGGTTTCACTTACTCCAGATAATGAATGTAGGTGTATGTAACTTGAGAGTGGTGTAGGTTTATCAGTCAGTATTTGGTTTCATATACTCTCGGTAATAAATGTAGGTGTATGTAACTTGAGGGTGGTGTAGGTTTATCATAATATCAAAGGTGTTAACGAATGTTGAACAAATAAAAAAAGAAAGTATTTTTGATTCGACATATAATCTCTAGTTTCAAGATGTTCCACACTGGTGTCTAGAGTACACGCCTTTCTTCTGTAGACACAACATTAATCGATCCACAGTTCTCGAGCCGCTAGGTAAGTAGTCGTGTTCTGAACACAGTTATTTTATTCCTCAATGTTTTGGGTCATAAAGAGTGCGTTTCTCACGAAAACCATTTCGGATACAAGCCCCAAAGCACTGCACGTTTTCGAAATTAGGGTTATATGTAGTGTATAACTGATTCGTAGGTAACTTCCAAACACATAAACATATTTCTGTATCTAGCAGTGAAACAGTATAGTGGAAATGACGCCAAGGCAAGACTTAGAGCATCTAGGAATAAAAACCAACATTAGAGCAGTTAAAGTTATGGTCACGAGTACACCTCGGATATAAGAAACAGAAAAACAATAACCTTCAATCAATATTCTGCAGAATAAATCTAAAATAAACCAGAAAAAGATAGACTACAATACGGAAATACAGAATTAATCAAAATATGTAAAAGCAACTGAAGATGGAATATACTACACATATTAAACCTAGTTAAAATATACTACACATGTTAAACCTATTTAAAATATACTACACATGTTAAACCTATTTAAAATATACTACACATGTTAAACCTATTTTCTATTTTAACATTTAGTCGGAACAATAGTTTCTAACAAAACACAAGTTTACAGTGAAGTGTTCCGTCTGGTACACATCTCTTGATTTCTAACAAAACACAAGTTTACAGTGAAGTGTTCCGTCTGGTAAACACCTCTTGATTTCTAACAAAACACAAGTTTAAAGTGAAGTGTTCCGTCTGGTAGACACCTCTTGATTTCTAACAAAACACAAGTTTAAAGTGAAGTGTTCCGTCTGGTAAACACCTCTTGATTTCTAACAAAACACAAGTTTACAGTGAAGTGTTCCGTCTGGTAAACACCTCTTGATTTCTAACAAAACACAAGTTTAAAGTGAAGTGTTCCGTCTGGTAAACATCTCTTGATTTCTAACAAAACACAAGTTTAAAGTGAAGTGTTCCGTCTGGTAAACACCTCTTGATTTCTAACAAAACACAAGTTTAAAGTGAAGTGTTCCGTCTGGTAAACACCTCTTGATTTCTAACAAAACACAAGTTTACAGTGAAGTGTTCCGTCTGGTAAACACCTCTTGATTTCTAACAAAACACAAGTTTAAAGTGAAGTGTTACGTCTGGTAAACACCTCTTGATTTCTAACAAAACACAAGTTTAAAGTGAAGTGTTCCGTCTGGTAAACACCTCTTGATTTCTAACAAAACACAAGTTTAAAGTGAAGTGTTCCGTCTGGTAAACACCTCTTGATTTCTAACAAAACACAAGTTTACAGTGAAGTGTTCCGTCTGGTAAACACCTCTTGATTTCTAACAAAACACAAGTTTAAAGTGAAGTGTTCCGTCTGGTACACACCTCTTGATTTCTAACAAAACACAAGTTTAAAGTGAAGTGTTCCGTCTGGTAAACATCTCTTGATTTCTAACAAAACACAAGTTTAAAGTGAAGTGTTCCGTCTGGTAGACACCTCTTGATTTCTAACAAAACACAAGTTTAAAGTGAAGTGTTCCGTCTGGTAGACACCTCTTGATTTCTAACAAAACACAAGTTTAAAGTGAAGTGTTCCGTCTGGTAGACACCTCTTGATTTCTAACAAAACACAAGTTTAAAGTGAAGTGTTCCGTCTGGTAAACACCTCTTGATTTCTAACAAAACACAAGTTTAAAGTGAAGTGTTCCGTCTGGTAAACACCTCTTGATTTCTAACAAAACACAAGTTTAAAGTGAAGTGTTCCGTCTGGTAAACACCTCTTGATTTCTAACAAAACACAAGTTTAAAGTGAAGTGTTCCGTCTGGTAGACACCTCTTGATTTCTAACAAAACACAAGTTTAAAGTGAAGTGTTCCGTCTGGTAAACACCTCTTGATTTCTAACAAAACACAAGTTTAAAGTGAAGTGTTCCGTCTGATAGACACCTCTTGATTTCTAACAAAACACAAGTTTAAAGTGAAGTGTTCCGTCTGGTAGACACCTCTTGATTTCTAACAAAACACAAGTTTAAAGTGAAGTGTTCCGTCTGGTAAACACCTCTTGATTTCTAACAAAACACAAGTTTAAAGTGAAGTGTTCCGTCTGGTAAACACCTCTTGATTTCTAACAAAACACAAGTTTACAGTGAAGTGTTCCGTCTGGTAAACACCTCTTGATTTCTAACAAAACACAAGTTTAAAGTGAAGTGTTCCGTCTGGTACACACCTCTTGATTTCTAACAAAACACAAGTTTAAAGTGAAGTGTTCCGTCTGGTAAACACCTCTTGATTTCTAACAAAACACAAGTTTAAAGTGAAGTGTTCCGTCTGGTAGACACCTCTTGATTTCTAACAAAACACAAGTTTAAAGTGAAGTGTTCCGTCTGGTAGACACCTCTTGATTTCTAACAAAACACAAGTTTAAAGTGAAGTGTTCCGTCTGGTAAACACCTCTTGATTTCTAACAAAACACAAGTTTAAAGTGAAGTGTTCCGTCTGGTAAACACCTCTTGATTTCTAACAAAACACAAGTTTAAAGTGAAGTGTTCCGTCTGGTAGACACCTCTTGATTTCTAACAAAACACAAGTTTAAAGTGAAGTGTTCCGTCTGGTAAACACCTCTTGATTTCTAACAAAACACAAGTTTAAAGTGAAGTGTTCCGTCTGGTAAACACCTCTTGATTTCTAACAAAACACAAGTTTAAAGTGAAGTGTTCCGTCTGGTAAACACCTCTTGATTTCTAACAAAACACAAGTTTAAAGTGAAGTGTTCCGTCTGGTACACACCTCTTGATTTCTAACAAAACACAAGTTTAAAGTGAAGTGTTCCGTCTGGTAAACACCTCTTGATTTCTAACAAAACACAAGTTTAAAGTGAAGTGTTCCGTCTGGTAAACACCTCTTGAGGAAGAAATAGAGCACGAGTTTTAAAACGTGTTTTCTTTTGTCATATTATCACACGAAATACAGCGGGATTTGACTGTCCCTCTTACAACCCACATATTGCAACGTATTATAACTTATTTTGGACGAGTCTCCGATTTGTTATGTGACATACATTACGTATTACTATTTCAAATAACCAGAAATTTGAATTTAAATTTAGAAGCCAATTAAATGATAATATTAAACTGATGTTATTTGCTAACAAAATCAATGCACAATTTTCTAAGCTATCCGTCTCTAACTTAGCAGTGTAACACTAGAGGTTAGGCAGCTAATCATCACCCCCACCGCCAATTCTTGGGCTACTCTTTTACCAATGAATAGTGGGATTGACCGTAACATTATAACGTTACACAGCTGCAAGGGGCAAGCATGTTTGGTGCGACGGAGATTCAAACCCACGGCCATCAGATTATGAGTCGAGCGCCTTAGCCACCTGGCCACGCCCGGCTCGTTATTATCAATGGTTGTTACAAATAATGGTTTATATTATATACAAGAGTTTATAAGCTTACAAACTATACTGAATATTATATCCATGGTCCAGGTCCACGACGATCAAATTAATACTGAGTTGATATTGTTACACCTCACTTAACCTAGCTAGCTGTTTTGTTTGTTGGCTGGCCTCACACTGCTTACAAGCTGACTTTTTTACGGCGAAGATATTTAATATCCTCGTAAAAATACTAACATTCGAAGTCGAACGGTTTGTAATGTTCGAAATCCACAAATATTCCTGGTCCAGTTCCGTAGTTATCCGATTAATAATCGTTAATCACGAGTATAGCTTCCGAGGCCTATAGCACATTGCCTATAGCTGACTAATAATAATAATTTCTGTTGCTGCTTTTATACGAATCACGTGAGTTTCTCTAAGTTTCAACAGCGGTCGAAAACGCGCTCCGTAAAACAAATATTGCTAATTCCTACTCTCAAGAATCTTCTACAAATTTCGAGAACAAGTGGGACTTGAGCAAATACACAGCCAATAATATACATGACATGTAAAAATGAAAACTATTTAGAAAGAAGCATGGGTATCAAAACAAACGTATGACGTTACATTCATGTTGCCAGAGTCATAATTTCGAGTTTGTACTAATGAACCATAAAGTGAGATTCCCACTTTTTAAGGCTAATCGCTAAGCAACGTCCAGCATGACAAAATGACAGGAGAGCTAAGCTTGGTGACCATGAGAAGTCGAAATTAAGTGAAGACGACAGGAGCAGTATGTCAGGATAGAGATGGCAGTCAACGAGGAGTGAGATGAGGAAACTCCAGTTTAAAAATGCTTTGATGACTCAACAAGATGGCTATAATACCTCGGGTTATTGAAATACGTATGAGTTAAGCCTATAAGAAATAAGGAATGAACACATGTTTTCCAGTTACTTAGTGGTGTTGAATGCCTGAAGTACATTATAAAATCAGAGATCAGGAACTTCATGAGCTGCAACTCGTGAAAATCATCAGTGATGATCAAACTGTCTACAGAATAACAGCAGCATATTTCTAGTGCATTTCGTATGATACCAAGAGATCTCGAGCTGTAGAGGTTCTCCGAAAGACCACAGAAAACTTGACCATTGAGAATTATATCAGAATATCAATAAAGATTTGTTTGTTTGTTTGTAGCACAAAGCTACTCGAGAGCTATCTGCGCTAGCCGTTCCTAATATAGCAGTGTGAGATTAGAGGGAAAACAGCTAGTCATCACCACCCACTGCCAATTCTTGGGCTACTCTTTTACCAACGAATAGTAGGATTGACCGTCAAATTATAACGCCTCACTGGCTGAAAGGGCAAGCATGTTTGGTGCGACGGGAATTCAAACCTGCGACCCTCAGATTACGAGTGGAGCTCCTTAACCACCTGGCCATGCAGGGTCAAGGTGAAGGAGCTGTGTCGTTCCTGCAAAGTGTTTATGTATAGAAACTGTCCGAATTATTGAACACCACAATTTAATGTTAAGTGACCTTACGGAGTTATTAATGTAAATCTCATAGTCTATAACAGTCTCACTGAAATACATCAAGGGAACATACTGACATGAACTATATAAATCTTAGCGGAATACGTAATATTACTATTAGATTTCGTGCGAGAGTTTTTTTATGTTTCATCTCTTGTAGTAACCTTTATGGTACCTAGATGGCAGCATTAAAATAGAAGGCGTTGTAATCTGGCTAAGTGTGCGTGTTTTTCTTACAGCAAAGCCACATCAGGCTATCTGCTGAACCCACCGAGGGGGATCTAATCCCTGATTTGAGCGTTGCAAATCCGTAGACTTACCGCTGTATCAGCGTAGGGCTAATCTAGTTGGTTTCTTTGTATTTAAGAACAAAGCTACATAACAAGCTATTTGCGTCTTTAAACAATTATTGTTTAGCTCATCATATGAGGTGTTTTACTTAAGTCAATAAACAGACTGTCTGTACATATGTTTTATATAGATCCTATATTAATTACATATGTATGGTATGAGTGTTGAAGCATGACCGAAGGAATATTCCTCCTTGGGCTCGGCATGGCCAGGTAGTTAAGGCACTCGACTCGTAATTCCCGTCGCATCAAACATGCTTGCCTCTTTCAGCTGTAGGGGCGTTATAATTTAACGGTCAATTCCACTATTCGTTGGTAAAAGAGTAGCTCAAGAGTTGGCGATGGGTGGTAATGACTAGCTGCCTTCCCTTTAGTCTTATACTGCTAAATTATGGACAGCTAGCGCAGCTGGCCCTCGTGTAGCTTTGCGCGAAATTCAAAACAAACGAACATAACTTTGTTTACAGTTCATTTTACTTCCAGAATCTCGTAAAATCTGATGTTTTTTTCTGACTTCACGTGAAACCGCGCGTCAACTCCAGTGTGTCCCTCGTAAAGTGGCTCAGCGGTAAGTCCATGTACTTATAATGTTAAGAACGTGTTTCGATACTAGCGGTGGGCAAAGTAGAGACAGCCCATTGTGTAGCTTGTGCTTAATAATAGCTAAATGGACTATTATAGTGACGTCATTTCCTACCAAAATAGAAACGGTATTTCCTTCTGAAATAGAAGGGGTAATATACAACGGTGTTTCTCTCTGAAATAGAAGGGGTAATATACAACGGTATTTCCCTCTGAAATAGAAGGGGTAATATACAACGGTATTTCCCTCTGAAATAGAAGGGGTAATACACAACGGTATTTCTCTCTGCAATAGAAGGGGTAATATACAACGGTGTTTCTCTCTGAAATAGAAGGGGTAATATACAACGGTATTTCCCTCTGAAATAGAAGGGGTAATATACAACGGTATTTCTCTCTGAAATAGAAGGGGTAATATACAACGGTATTTCTCTCTGCAATAGAAGGGGTAATATACAACGGTGTTTCTCTCTGAAATAGAAGAGGTAATATACAACGGTATTTCTCTCTGAAATAGAAGGGGTAATATACAACGGTATTTCCCTCTGAAATAGAAGGGGTAATATACAACGGTATTTCCCTCTGAAATAGAAGGGGTAATATACAACGGTATTTGCTTCTGAAATAGAAGGGGTAATACACAACGGTATTTCAATTGAAATAAAACGGATAATATACAACGGTATTTCCCTCTGAAATAGAAGGGGTAATATACAACGGTATTTCTCTCTGAAATAGAAGGTAATATACAACGGTATTTCTCTCTGAAATAGAAGGGGTAATATACAACGGTATTTCACTTGAAATAGAAGAGGTAATATACAACGGTATTTGCTTCTGAAATAGAAGGGGTAATATACAACGGTATTTCTCTCTGAAATAGAAGGGGTAATATACAACGGTATTTCCCTCTGAAATAGAAGGGGTATTATACAACGGTATTTCCCTCTGAAATAGAAGGGGTAATATACAACGGTATTTCTCTCTGCAATAGAAGGGGTAATATACAACGGTGTTTCTCTCTGAAATAGAAGGGTAATATACAACGTTATTTCTCTGAAATAGAAGGGTAATATACAACGGTATTTCTTTCTGAAATAGAAGGGGTAATATACAACGGTATTTCCCTCTGAAATAGAAGGGATAATATATAACGGTGTTTCCCTCTCAAATAGAAGGGATAATATACAACGGTATTTCTCTCTGAAATAGAAGGGGTAATATACAACGGTATTTCTCTCTGAAATAGAAGGGATAATATACAACGGTATTTCTCTCTGAAATAGAAGGGTAATATACAACGGTATTTCCCTCTGAAATAGAAGGGGTAATATACAACGGTATTTCTCTCTGAAATAGAAGGGGTAATATTCAACGGTATTTCCCTTTGAAATAGAAGGGGTAATATACAACGGTATTTGCTTCTGAAATAGAAGGGGTAATACACAACGGTATTTCAATTGAAATAAAACGGATAATATACAACGGTATTTGCTTCTAAAATAGAAGAGGTAATATACTATGGTATTTCACTTGAAATAGAAGGTGTAATATACAACGGTATTTTCCTCTGAAATAGAAGGTGTAATATACAACGGTGTTTCTCTCTGAAATAGAAGGGGTAATATACAACGGTATTTCCCTCTGAAATAGAAGGGGTAATATACAACGGTATTTCTCCTGAAATAGAAGGGTAATATTCAACGGTATTTCCCTTGAAATAGAAGGGTAATATACAACGGTATTTGCTTTTGAAATAGAAGGGTAATACACAACGGTATTTCAATTGAAATAAAACGGATAATATACAACGGTATTTGCTTCTAAAATAGAAGAGGTAATATACTATGGTATTTCACTTGAAATAGAAGGTGTAATATACAACGGTGTTTCTCTCTGAAATAGAAGGGGTAATATATAACGGTGTTTCCCTCTGAAATAGAAGGGATAATATACAACGGTATTTCTCTCTGAAATAGAAGGGGTAATATACAACGGTATTTCTCTCTGAAATAGAAGGGGTAATATACGACGGTATTTCCCTCTGAAATAGAAGAGGTAATATACAACGGTATTTCTCTCTGAAATAGAAGGGGTAATATACAACGGTATTTCCCTCTGAAATAGAAGGGGTAATATACAACGGTATTTGCTTCTGAAATAGAAGGGGTAATATACAACGGTATTTCTCTCTGAAATAGATGGGGTAATATACAACGGTATTTCTCTGAAATAGAAGGGTAATATACAACGGTATTTCAATTGAAATAGAAGAGGTAATATACAACGGTATTTGCTTCTGAAATATAAGTGGTAATATACAACGGTATTTCTCTGAAATAGAAGGGATAATATAAAACGGTATTCCCTCCTGAAATAGAAGGGTAATATACAACGGTATTTCTCTCTGAAATAGAAGGGGTAATATACAACGGTATTTCCCTCTGAAATAGAAGGGGTAATATACAACGGTATTTCCCTCTGAAATAGAAGGGGTAATATACAACGGTATTTCTCTCTGAAATAGATGGGGTAATATACAACGGTATTTCTCTCTGAAATAGAAGGGGTAATATACAACGGTATTTCAATTGAAATAGAAGAGGTAATATACAACGGTATTTGCTTCTGAAATATAAGTGGTAATATACAACGGTATTTCCCTCTGAAATAGAAGGGGTAATATACAACGTTATTTCTCTCTGAAATAGAAGGGGTAATATTCAACGGTATTTCCCTTTGAAATAGAAGGGGTAATATACAACGGTATTTGCTTTTGAAATAGAAGGGGTAATACACAACGGTATTTCAATTGAAATAAAACGGATAATATACAACGGTATTTGCTTCTAAAATAGAAGAGGTAATATACTATGGTATTTCACTTGAAATAGAAGGTGTAATATACAACGGTGTTTCTCTCTGAAATATAAGGGGTAATATATAACGGTGTTTCCCTCTGAAATAGAAGGGATAATATACAACGGTATTTCTCTCTGAAATAGCAGGGGTAATATACAACGTTATTTCTCTCTGAAATAGAAGGGGTAATATTCAACGGTATTTCCCTTTGAAATAGAAGGGGTAATATACAACGGTATTTGCTTTTGAAATAGAAGGGGTAATACACAACGGTATTTCAATTGAAATAAAACGGATAATATACAACGGTATTTGCTTCTAAAATAGAAGAGGTAATATACTATGGTATTTCACTTGAAATAGAAGGTGTAATATACAACGGTGTTTCTCTCTGAAATATAAGGGGTAATATATAACGGTGTTTCCCTCTGAAATAGAAGGGATAATATACAACGGTATTTCTCTCTGAAATAGCAGGGGTAATATACAACGGTATTTCTCTCTGAAATAGAAGGGGTAATATACAACGGTATTTCTCTCTGAAATAGAAGGGGTAATATACGACGGTATTTCCCTCTGAAATAGAAGAGGTAATATACAACGGTATTTCTCTCTGAAATAGAAGGGGTAATATACAACGGTATTTCCCTCTGAAATAGAAGGGGTAATATACAACGGTATTTCCCTCTGAAATAGAAGGGGTAATATACAACGGTATTTCTCTCTGCAATAGAAGGGGTAATATACAACGGTGTTTCTCTCTGAAATAGAAGGGGTAATATACAACGTTATTTCCCTCTGAAATAGAAGGGGTAATATACAACGGTATTTCTTTCTGAAATAGAAGGGGTAATATACAACGGTATTTCCCTCTGAAATAGAAGGGATAATATATAACGGTGTTTCCCTCTCAAATAGAAGGGATAATATACAACGGTATTTCTCTCTGAAATAGAAGGGTAATATACAACGGTATTCTCTCTGAAATAGAAGGGATAATATACAACGGTATTTCTCTCTGAAATAGAAGGGGTAATATACAACGGTATTTCCCTCTGAAATAGAAGGGGTAATATACAACGGTATTTCTCTCTGAAATAGAAGGGGTAATATTCAACGGTATTTCCCTTTGAAATAGAAGGGGTAATATACAACGGTATTTGCTTCTGAAATAGAAGGGGTAATACACAACGGTATTTCAATTGAAATAAAACGGATAATATACAACGGTATTTGCTTCTAAAATAGAAGAGGTAATATACTATGGTATTTCACTTGAAATAGAAGGTGTAATATACAACGGTATTTTCCTCTGAAATAGAAGGTGTAATATACAACGGTGTTTCTCTCTGAAATAGAAGGGGTAATATACAACGGTATTTCCCTCTGAAATAGAAGGGGTAATATACAACGTTATTTCTCTCTGAAATAGAAGGGGTAATATTCAACGGTATTTCCCTTGAAATAGAAGGGTAATATACAACGGTATTTGCTTTTGAAATAGAAGGGTAATACACAACGGTATTTCAATTGAAATAAAACGGATAATATACAACGGTATTTGCTTCTAAAATAGAAGAGGTAATATACTATGGTATTTCACTTGAAATAGAAGGTGTAATATACAACGGTGTTTCCCTCTGAAATAGAAGGGGTAATATACAACGTTATTTCTCTCTGAAATAGAAGGGGTAATATTCAACGGTATTTCCCTTTGAAATAGAAGGGGTAATATACAACGGTATTTGCTTTTGAAATAGAAGGGGTAATACACAACGGTATTTCAATTGAAATAAAACGGATAATATACAACGGTATTTGCTTCTAAAATAGAAGAGGTAATATACTATGGTATTTCACTTGAAATAGAAGGTGTAATATACAACGGTGTTTCTCTCTGAAATAGAAGGGGTAATATATAACGGTGTTTCCCTCTGAAATAGAAGGGATAATATACAACGGTATTTCTCTCTGAAATAGCAGGGGTAATATACAACGGTATTTCTCTCTGAAATAGAAGGGGTAATATACAACGGTATTTCCCTCTGAAATAGAAGAGGTAATATACAACGGTATTTCTCTGAAATAGAAGGGTAATATACAACGGTATTTCCCTCTGAAATAGAAGGGGTAATATACAACGGTATTTCCCTCTGAAATAGAAGGGGTAATATACAACGGTATTTCTCTCTGAAATAGATGGGGTAATATACAACGGTATTTCTCTCTGAAATAGAAGGGGTAATATACAACGGTATTTCAATTGAAATAGAAGAGGTAATATACAACGGTATTTGCTTCTGAAATATAAGTGGTAATATACAACGGTATTTCTCTCTGAAATAGAAGGGATAATATAAAACGGTATTTCCCTCTGAAATAGAAGGGGTAATATACAACGGTATTTCTCTCTGAAATAGAAGGGGTAATATACAACGGTATTTCCCTCTGAAATAGAAGGGGTAATATACAACGGTATTTCCCTCTGAAATAGAAGGGGTAATATACAACGGTATTTCTCTCTGCAATAGAAGGGGTAATATACAACGGTGTTTCTCTCTGAAATAGAAGGGGTAATATACAACGTTATTTCCCTCTGAAATAGAAGGGGTAATATACAACGGTATTTCTTTCTGAAATAGAAGGGGTAATATACAACGGTATTTCCCTCTGAAATAGAAGGGATAATATATAACGGTGTTTCCCTCTCAAATAGAAGGGATAATATACAACGGTATTTCTCTCTGAAATAGAAGGGGTAATATACAACGGTATTTCTCTCTGAAATAGAAGGGATAATATACAACGGTATTTCTGTCTGAAATAGAAGGGGTAATATACAACGGTATTTCCCTCTGAAATAGAAGGGGTAATATACAACGGTATTTCTCTCTGAAATAGAAGGGGTAATATTCAACGGTATTTCCCTTGAAATAGAAGGGGTAATATACAACGGTATTTGCTTCTGAAATAGAAGGGGTAATACACAACGGTATTTCAATTGAAATAAAACGGATAATATACAACGGTATTTGCTTCTAAAATAGAAGAGGTAATATACTATGGTATTTCACTTGAAATAGAAGGTGTAATATACAACGGTATTTTCCTCTGAAATAGAAGGTGTAATATACAACGGTGTTTCTCTCTGAAATAGAAGGGGTAATATACAACGGTATTTCCCTCTGAAATAGAAGGGGTAATATACAACGTTATTTCTCTCTGAAATAGAAGGGGTAATATTCAACGGTATTTCCCTTGAAATAGAAGGGTAATATACAACGGTATTTGCTTTTGAAATAGAAGGGTAATACACAACGGTATTTCAACTGAAATAAAACGGATAATATACAACGGTATTTGCTTCTAAAATAGAAGAGGTAATATACTATGGTATTTCACTTGAAATAGAAGGTGTAATATACAACGGTGTTTCTCTCTGAAATATAAGGGGTAATATATAACGGTGTTTCCCTCTGAAATAGAAGGGATAATATACAACGGTATTTCTCTCTGAAATAGCAGGGGTAATATACAACGGTATTTCTCTCTGAAATAGAAGGGGTAATATACAACGGTATTTCTCTCTGAAATAGAAGGGGTAATATACGACGGTATTTCCCTCTGAAATAGAAGAGGTAATATACAACGGTATTTCTCTCTGAAATAGAAGGGGTAATATACAACGGTATTTCCCTCTGAAATAGAAGGGGTAATATACAACGGTATTTCCCTCTGAAATAGAAGGGGTGATATACAACGGTATTTGCTTCTGAAATAGAAGGGGTAATACACAACGGTATTTCAATTGAAATAAAACGGATAATATACAACGGTATTTCCCTCTGAAATAGAAGAGGTAATATACAACGGTATTTCTCTCTGAAATAGATGGGGTAATATACAACGGTATTTCTCTCTGAAATAGAAGGGGTAATATACAACGGTATTTCAATTGAAATAGAAGAGGTAATATACAACGGTATTTGCTTCTGAAATATAAGTGGTAATATACAACGGTATTCTCTCTGAAATAGAAGGATAATATAAAACGGTATTTCCCTCTGAAATAGAAGGGTAATATACAACGGTATTTCTCTCTGAAATAGAAGGGGTAATATACAACGGTATTTCCCTCTGAAATAGAAGGGGTAATATACAACGGTATTTCCCTCTGAAATAGAAGGGGTAATATACAACGGTATTTCTCTCTGCAATAGAAGGGGTAATATACAACGGTGTTTCTCTCTGAAATAGAAGGGGTAATATACAACGTTATTTCTCTCTGAAATAGAAGGGGTAATATACAACGGTATTTCCCTCTGAAATAGAAGGGATAATATATAACGGTGTTTCCCTCTCAAATAGAAGGGATAATATACAACGGTATTTCTCTCTGAAATAGAAGGGGTAATATACAACGGTATTTCTCTCTGAAATAGAAGGGATAATATACAACGGTATTTCTCTCTGAAATAGAAGGGGTAATATACAACGGTATTTCCCTCTGAAATAGAAGGGGTAATATACAACGGTATTTCTCTCTGAAATAGAAGGGGTAATATTCAACGGTATTTCCCTTTGAAATAGAAGGGGTAATATACAACGGTATTTGCTTCTGAAATAGAAGGGGTAATACACAACGGTATTTCAATTGAAATAAAACGGATAATATACAACGGTATTTGCTTCTAAAATAGAAGAGGTAATATACTATGGTATTTCACTTGAAATAGAAGGTGTAATATACAACGGTATTTTCTTCTGAAATAGAAGGTGTAATATACAACGGTGTTTCTCTCTGAAATAGAAGGGGTAATATACAACGGTATTTCCCTCTGAAATAGAAGGGGTAATATACAACGGTATTTCTCTCTGAAATAGAAGGGGTAATATTCAACGGTATTTCCCTTTGAAATAGAAGGGGTAATATACAACGTTATTTGCTTTTGAAATAGAAGGGGTAATACACAACGGTATTTCAATTGAAATAAAACGGATAATATACAACGGTATTTGCTTCTAAAATAGAAGAGGTAATATACTATGGTATTTCACTTGAAATAGAAGGTGTAATATACAACGGTATTTTCTTCTGAAATAGAAGGTGTAATATACAACGGTGTTTCTCTCTGAAATAGAAGGGGTAATATACAACGGTATTTCCCTCTGAAATAGAAGGGGTAATATACAACGGTATTTCTCTCTGAAATAGAAGGGGTAATATTCAACGGTATTTCCCTTTGAAATAGAAGGGGTAATATACAACGGTATTTGCTTTTGAAATAGAAGGGGTAATACACAACGGTATTTCAATTGAAATAAAACGGATAATATACAACGGTATTTGCTTCTAAAATAGAAGAGGTAATATACTATGGTATTTCACTTGAAATAGAAGGTGTAATATACAACGGTATTTGCTTCTAAAATAGAAGAGGTAATATACTATGGTATTTCACTTGAAATAGAAGGTGTAATATACAACGGTATTTTCTTCTGAAATAAAAGAGGTAATATACTATGGTATTTCACTTGAAATTGAAGGAGTAATATACAACGGTATTTCTCTCTGAAATAGAAGGTGTAATATACAACGGTATTTCTCTCTGAAATAGAAGGTGTAATATTCAACGGTATTTCCCTTTGAAATAGAAGGGGTAATATACAACGGTATTTGCTTCTGAAATAGAAGGGGTAATACACAACGGTATTTCAATTGAAATAAAACGGATAATATACAACGGTATTTGCTTCTAAAATAGAAGAGGTAATATACTATGGTATTTCACTTGAAATAGAAGGTGTAATATACAACGGTATTTTCTTCTGAAATAAAAGAGGTAATATACTATGGTATTTCTCTCTGAAATAGAAGGGGTAATATACAACGGTATTTCAATTGAAATAGAACGGATAATATACAACGATATTTCCCTCTGAAATAGAAGGGGTAATATAAAACGGTATTTCTCTCTGAAATAGAAGGGGTAATATACAACAGTATTTTCTTCTGAAATAGAAGGGGTAATATACAACGGTATTTTCTTCTGAAATAGTGCAGATCTTTGAACTGAATTTGGACTAAACACACATAGATGCATATCTCTGGTAATTAGTACAGAACAGGTTCAGAGATAAAATGTTTTCTGGGTTTTCTTGCTGTTGTTGGATGACAAGTGAGTGGTGCACCAATATTTATTACTGTCTTTTGTAAAGTAACGCTTACAGTGAATAGAAGAGGAATAACCAGAAATTTATAATGAAAGAAAATATTACATACACATCGCTGTACAGCCATTCGACTATTGGTCGAGTTATTGTACTAAATCCAAATGTTTTATTTCTTTCCTCATAAGCTCGTGTGTAATCACGATTTGAACCAGTTCTCTAACAAACCACATTATTTCATCCCATTTACACCAGCGGGAAATTTTACCAATGTTGTCTTGTCTCGGATGTCTAATGGACAAAGACCTAAGTCTTACGTTGATGGGAGTAAGACCATTGTCATGGAAGATGAGAGATAGATGACCTCTACTTATATTGATGATGTTTCTATTTTATCGTGACCTCTAATCTTTGATTTAAAATTTGAGTCCACTCATTCAAATTAAATTTTGTCATGTTTATCTTTATCTGCGGATTTATATCTGTATTATTGTGTTTGAGTTTCTCTCGTTTCTTGTCATCGTATTTGATTCTTGTGTTTAATTAAATAACGTAAATTGTCAATTCGAGGTTCATCTTTGGTTTTCCTTACTTTATCTTATATGGTTCTGAATCTCATTCATTTTGACTTTGCATGTTTGTACTGTCTTTTATTTATTTCATATCTCTAAAACTGGTTGATATTCTGTTTATCTGGCAGTTTGCACAATTCTGTTTATATTATATATTAATTTATTTATTTAATTCTTTTTCCTCTGCGATTTAGTGTGAAGCGACCTCTGCTCTCATTTCCAGATATAATTTATTTTATTTCAATTGTTTTAATATTATTGACTTTATTTGTTTCATACAGTTGTCCACTTAAATGGAATTTCCATGAGGTCTAGGCCTAAGACAAATGTGAGATATTATTCTCCCAGAACAATAATATATCTTTATTTAAAATAAAGTTCACAGAGATGTGAATTATTTACACATTACATTATTGTGTGAAAACAATCCGAAACTCAATCCACAGCAACTGTTCTTCCAGTCTTTACAACTGTCGTAAATTATAGACCTAACCTTAGTAATGACGCTCAACGAACATTCTTTGCTAATGGTACAATTACGTAGCTAAATATACACGATACATCCTTCACTGAATGACTGATACTGTCAATTAAAACTAGACAGTGAGAGATTAATCTCTAGCTTACCAATTAAGAAATATTTTATTGTTTACATGTGGTATGTCATTTTTCAATATTTGTCAAAACTAATAGATTCCCGACGTATAATTTAGTATATTATAGGTATTCCAGCTTGGTTTTGGTTAAGTGTTTGGTCTCATACACCCTTTTAGCTAACATCGAAACCAAATATTTAAAAACATAGCTTACAACACCGCCCACGTCCTGACTTGTAAAATCCACCGAACAATCCTCATACAAAAATAAAACTCTACGTCAAACTGTGAAATCAACAAGTCGTGAATTCCAACTATGCAAAAAGAATGGTCTTTTGTCTATTGATGTTATTAGGGGACTTCTATTGATGGTTCCATTGTTGACGATGTCTTGGAAGTGGTCTCGACAAAAAGCCCGGTTCTCTTATCTGGAGGTAGCTGAAGAAGTCCAGTGATGTATCGATTCCCGCTGCAACTCTAAAAATGTCCAATGGAATGTTAAGTCTTCTTCGAAAGAGCAATAAATAATCTTGAACCCGAGTTCTTTGATGTTCATGTGTGTGATTGTATATCTCCAAGAAGTTGTAGGTGCATGGTTGTATAGCTTCACTAAGTTGTGTGGATCATAGTATATCTCCATCAAGCTGTGTGTGTATGATTGTGTATCTCCATTAAGCTGTCAGAAAAAGTTGTTCTGTTTTTCTTTATCTTAGTGTTTACAGTACATTACTATATTAATGACAACAATATGTTAGTGTTTACAGTACATTACTATATTAATGACAACAATATGTTAGTGTTTACAGTACATTACTATATTAATCACAAAAATATGTTAGTGTTTACAGTACATTACTATATTAATGACAACAATATGTTAGTGTTTACAGTACATTACTATATTAATGACAAAAATATGTTAGTGTTTACAGTACATTACTATATTAATGACAAAAAAATATGTTAGTGTTTACAGTACATTACTATATTAATGACAAAAATATGTTAGTGTTTACAGTACATTACTATATTAATGACAACAATATGTTAGTGTTTACAGTACATTACTATATTAATGACAACAATATGTTAGTGTTTACAGTACATTACTATATTAATGACAAAAAATATGTTAGTGTTTACAGTACATTACTATATTAATGACAAAAATATGTTAGTGTTTACAGTACATTACTATATTAATGACAAACATATGTTAGTGTTTACGGTACATTACTATATTAATGACAACAATATGTTAGTGTTTACAGTACATTACTATATTAATGACAACAATATGTTAGTGTTTACAGTACATTACTATATTAATGACAACAATATGTTAGTGTTTACAGTACATTACTATATTAATGACAACAATATGTTAGTGTTTACAGTACATTACTATATTAATGACAACAATATGTTAGTGTTTACAGTACATTACTATATTAATGACAAAAATATGTTAGTGTTTACAGTACATTACTATATTAATGACAACAATATGTTAGTGTTTACAGTACATTACTATATTAATGACAAAAATATGTTAGTGTTTACAGTACATTACTATATTAATGACAAAAATATGTTAGTGTTTACAGTACATTACTATATTAATGACAAACATATGTTAGTGTTTACGGTACATTACTATATTAATGACAACAATATGTTAGTGTTTATAGTACGTTACAATATTAATGACAACAATATGTTAGTGTTTATAGTACGTTACTATAATAATGACAACAATATGTTAGTGTTTATAGTACGTTACTATATTAATGACAACAATATGTTAGTGTTTACAGTACGTTACTATATTAATGACAACAATATGGTTGGGTTTATAGTACGTTACTATATTAATGACAACAATATGGTTGTATTTATAGTACGTTACTATATTAATGACAACAATATGGTTGTATTTATAGTGCGTCACTATAATAATGACAATAATATGATAGTGTTCACAGTACGTTACTATATTAATGACAAAAATATGGTTGTGTTTATAGTACGTTACTATATTAATGACAACAATATGGTTGTATTTATAGTACGTTACTATAATAATGACAATAATATGTTAGTGTTTACAGTACGTTACTATATTAATGACAACAATATGTTAGTGTTTATAGTACGTTACTATAATAATGACAATAATATGTTAGTGTTTACAGTACGTTACTATATTGATGACAACAATATGTTAGTGTTTACAGTACATTACTATATTAATGACAACAATATGGTTTGTGTTTATGGTACGTTACTATAATAATGACAATAATATGTTAGTGTTTATAGTACGTTACAATATTAATGACAACAATATGGTTGTATTTATAGTACGTTACTATAATAATGACAATAATATGTTAGTGTTTATATTACGTTACAATATTAATGACAACAATATGGTTGTATTTACAGTACGTTACTATAATAATGACAATAATATGGTTGTATTTATAGTACGTTACTATAATAATGACAATAATATGTTAGTGTTTACAGTACGTTACTATATTAATTTTAACAATATGGTTGTATTTATAGTACGTTACTATAATAATGACAATAATATGTTAGTGATTACAGTACGTTACTATATTAATGACAACAATATGGTTGTGTTTATGGTACGTTACTATAATAATGACAATAATATGGTTGTATTTATAGTACGTTACTATAATAATGACAATAATATGTTAGTGTTTACAGTTAACGTTACTATATTAATTTTAACAATATGGTTGTATTTATAGTACGTTACTATAATAATGACAATAATATGTTAGTGTTTACAGTACGTTACTATATTAATTTTAACAATATGGTTGTATTTATAGTACGTTACTATAATAATGACAATAATATGTTAGTGTTTACAGTACGTTACTATATTAATGACAACAATATGGTTGTGTTTATAGTACGTTACTATAATAATGACAATAATATGGTTGTATTTATAGTACGTTACTATAATAATGACAATAATATGTTAGTGTTTACAGTACGTTACTATATTAATTTTAACAATATGGTTGTATTTATAGTACGTTACTATAATAATGACAATAATATGTTAGTGTTTACAGTACGTTACTATATTAATGACAACAATATAGTTGTATTTATAGTACGTTACTATAATAATGACAATAATATGTTAGTGTTTACAGTACGTTACTATATTAATGACAACAATATGTTAGTGTTTACAGTACGTTACTATATTAATGACAACAATATAGTTGTGTTTATAGTACGTTACTATATTAATGACAACAGTATGGTTGTGTTTATAGTACGTTACTATGATAATGACAACAATATGGTTGTATTTATAGTACGTTACTATATTAATGACAACAATATGGTTGTATTTATAGTACGTTACTATAATAATGACAATAATATGTTAGTGTTTACAGTACGTTACTATATTAATGACAATATGTTAGTGTTTACAGTACGTTACTATATTAATGACAACAATATGGTTGTGTTTATAGTACGTCACTATAATAATGACAATAATATGTTAGTGTTTACAGTACGTTACTATATTAATGACAACAATATGATTCTGTTTATAGTACGTTACTATATTAATGACAACAATATGGTTGTATTTATAGTACGTTACTATAATAATGACAATAATATGTTAGTGTTTACAGTACGTTACTATATTAATGACAACAATATGGTTGTGTTTATAGCACGTTACTATATTAATGACAACAATATGGTTGTATTTATAGTGCGTCACTATAATAATGACAATAATATGTTAGTGTTCACAGTACGTTACTATATTAATGACAAAAATATGGTTGTGTTTATAGTACGTTACTATATTAATGACAACAATATGGTTGTATTTATAGTACGTTACTATAACAATGACAATAATATGTTAGTGTTTACAGTACGTTACTATATTAATGACAACAATATGTTAGTGTTTATAGTACGTTACTATATTAATGACAACAATATGGTTGTGTTTATAGTACGTTACTATAATAATGACAATAATATGGTTGTATTTATAGTACGTTACTATAATAATGACAAAAATATGTTAGTGTTTACAGTACATTACTATATTAATGACAAAAATATGTTAGTGTTTACAGTACATTACTATATTAATGACAAAAATATGTTAGTGTTTACAGTACATTACTATATTAATGACAAAAATATGTTAGTGTTTACAGTACATTACTATATTAATGACAAACATATGTTAGTGTTTACGGTACATTACTATATTAATGACAACAATATGTTAGTGTTTATAGTACGTTACAATATTAATGACAACAATATGTTAGTGTTTATAGTACGTTACTATAATAATGACAACAATATGTTAGTGTTTATAGTACGTTACTATATTAATGACAACAATATGTTAGTGTTTACAGTACGTTACTATATTAATGACAACAATATGGTTGGGTTTATAGTACGTTACTATATTAATGACAACAATATGGTTGTATTTATAGTACGTTACTATATTAATGACAACAATATGGTTGTATTTATAGTGCGTCACTATAATAATGACAATAATATGATAGTGTTCACAGTACGTTACTATATTAATGACAAAAATATGGTTGTGTTTATAGTACGTTACTATATTAATGACAACAATATGGTTGTATTTATAGTACGTTACTATAATAATGACAATAATATGTTAGTGTTTACAGTACGTTACTATATTAATGACAACAATATGTTAGTGTTTATAGTACGTTACTATAATAATGACAATAATATGTTAGTGTTTACAGTACGTTACTATATTGATGACAACAATATGTTAGTGTTTACAGTACATTACTATATTAATGACAACAATATGGTTGTGTTTATGGTACGTTACTATAATAATGACAATAATATGTTAGTGTTTATAGTACGTTACAATATTAATGACAACAATATGGTTGTATTTATAGTACGTTACTATAATAATGACAATAATATGTTAGTGTTTATATTACGTTACAATATTAATGACAACAATATGGTTGTATTTACAGTACGTTACTATAATAATGACAATAATATGGTTGTATTTATAGTACGTTACTATAATAATGACAATAATATGTTAGTGTTTACAGTACGTTACTATATTAATTTTAACAATATGGTTGTATTTATAGTACGTTACTATAATAATGACAATAATATGTTAGTGATTACAGTACGTTACTATATTAATGACAACAATATGGTTGTGTTTATAGTACGTTACTATAATAATGACAATAATATGGTTGTATTTATAGTACGTTACTATAATAATGACAATAATATGTTAGTGTTTACAGTACGTTACTATATTAATTTTAACAATATGGTTGTATTTATAGTACGTTACTATAATAATGACAATAATATGTTAGTGTTTACAGTACGTTACTATATTAATTTTAACAATATGGTTGTATTTATAGTACGTTACTATAATAATGACAATAATATGTTAGTGTTTACAGTACGTTACTATATTAATGACAACAATATGGTTGTGTTTATAGTACGTTACTATAATAATGACAATAATATGGTTGTATTTATAGTACGTTACTATAATAATGACAATAATAGGTTAGTGTTTACAGTACGTTACTATATTAATTTTAACAATATGGTTGTATTTATAGTACGTTACTATAATAATGACAATAATATGTTAGTGTTTACAGTACGTTACTATATTAATGACAACAATATAGTTGTATTTATAGTACGTTACTATAATAATGACAATAATATGTTAGTGTTTACAGTACGTTACTATATTAATGACAACAATATGTTAGTGTTTACAGTACGTTACTATATTAATGACAACAATATAGTTGTGTTTATAGTACGTTACTATATTAATGACAACAGTATGGTTGTGTTTATAGTACGTTACTATGATAATGACAACAATATGGTTGTATTTATAGTACGTTACTATATTAATGACAACAATATGGTTGTATTTATAGTACGTTACTATAATAATGACAATAATATGTTAGTGTTTACAGTACGTTACTATATTAATGACAATATGTTAGTGTTTACAGTACGTTACTATATTAATGACAAACAATATGGTTGTGTTTATAGTACGTCACCATAATAATGACAATAATATGTTAGTGTTTACGGTACGTTACTATATTAATGACAACAATATGATTCTGTTTATAGTACGTTACTATATTAATGACAACAATATGGTTGTATTTATGGTACGTTACTATAATAATGACAATAATATGTTAGTGTTTACAGTACGTTACTATATTAATGACAACAATATGGTTGTGTTTATAGCACGTTACTATATTAATGACAACAATATGGTTGTATTTATAGTGCGTCACTATAATAATGACAATAATATGTTAGTGTTCACAGTACGTTACTATATTAATGACAAAAATATGGTTGTGTTTATAGTACGTTACTATATTAATGACAACAATATGGTTGTATTTATAGTACGTTACTATAACAATGACAATAATATGTTAGTGTTTACAGTACGTTACTATATTAATGACAACAATATGTTAGTGTTTATAGTACGTTACTATATTAATGACAACAATATGGTTGTGTTTATAGTACGTTACTATAATAATGACAATAATATGGTTGTATTTATAGTACGTTACTATAATAATGACAATAATATGTTAGTGTTTACAGTACGTTACTATATTAATGACAACAATATAGTTGTATTTATAGTACGTTACTATAATAATGACAACAATATGTTAGTGTTTACAGTACGTTACTATATTAATGACAAAAATATGTTAGTGTTTACAGTACATTACTATATTAATGACAACAATATGTTAGTGTTTACAGTACTTTACTATATTAATGACAACAATATGGTTGTGTTTATAGTACGTTACTATAATAATGACAATAATATGGTTGTATTTATAGTACGTTACTATAATAATGACAATAATATGTTAGTGTTTACAGTACGTTACTATATTAATGACAACAATATGTTAGTGTTTACAGTACTTTACTATATTAATGACAACAATATGGTTGTATTTATAGTACTTTACTATAATAATGACAACAATATGTTAGTGTTTACAGTACTTTACTATATTAATGACAACAATATGGTTGTATTTATAGTACTTTACTATAATAATGACAACAATATGGTTGTGTTTATAGTACGTTACTATATTAATCACAACAGTTCGTACTGATAAGTCTACAGTATATTTTAGGAGTTGTATGAAAATGGTGATTTTCTATAGCCGTTATGTATGTCTCCATGTTATATGTTATAGGCATAGTTCAGTTGATTGTGTTTGTGTTATTAGTTTGAAATGAAATGTTTCTTCTGCCGATATGCTGCCTTCAACAGCCTAGCATTGCTGGTTTCCATGGTTTGCTTGGAATTGAAAAAACAACTTAGAATTTTTATATTTTTGGATAATTCTACCCATCGTCCATCATAATTATACGCTCGTGTTAGGTACGTGCTCAGAGATCACAGAACACTGGCAGAATCAAACTGGGCACTTAAGAAAGACTAGCCCGTATATTTATTTGTGTGTTGATAGTAACAATATGTTACAGTAGTTAGTGTTTACAGTACTCTACTGTATTAATTATAACAATATATTAATGTGTTGATAGTAACAATATGTTACAATTGTTAGTGTTTACAGTACGTTACTCTATTTGAGATAACAATACGTTTAGTGTTTACAATACATTACTGCGTTAGTGATAACAATTGTTTAGTATTTACAGTACATTTCTGCGAGTTTTCAGCACATGTTGTTACGTTTGTATTTTAAATGTGTTCTTTTTCTTGTGGTTACAGTTTGAGTGTTTTTTTTTTTTTCTTTTTCTTTCACGAAGATATTAATATATCCGCAACTATCAGTTGAAAAAAGATATCAAGTTCGTTTACCTAGCACGTGTTAATATATGTTATTAAAACAATAGTAATAACAATAGTTATCATACAGACAACTTTCATTTATAGTTGGATCATATCTTTAGGTCTGCTCCTACCTGCCTCAAACTGGATTGCCACTAACACCGTATTGATCGTTCTACTAGTCTGTTGCCGCACGTGTCAAGACAAATCTGTGACATCACTGCAACATTAGCGACAAGACTGCCCTCTCCAGGTAATCTTCAAATGTAACACTGAGAATTCGTTCACAGAAGTTGAATGACGTTTGAATCAAAACGGCGTGGTTTAAAACCACAACGCACCTTCTTTGACCAGTTGAACTCAAGTTTAGCCTGGGTTATATGCATTTAAACGAGGACTTTACGCATCAGACACGTGGACAAGAGATTCTTGATATTACACAGACAACACATGACCAGTGGCCATTGAGTGTCAAGATAAGTTTGAAGGGTTCGTCTCCATCAGATCTTCGCGGCCCAATCTTGCGTAAAACGATGATAAAAATATCTGTTAATTAAACATTTTATCTGCAGAACTTTGGAAGTATCGACAGGTTGTGTGTTTTCTCTCAGTCTTAACGCTCACGTCTCGTACTTTCGTGCAATAACTTCTCAAGAATTCTGATGGTGATATGCACCATGAATGGTGTATGAAACTGTTAAGAGTTGTTCAGACAGTAGTATGCCCTATGGATACCTTAACCATAGCGCTAGGCCTACTATGTCTCCAAAGCGCCGTTGGAGAATGTCTGAATTAGCAGGCGACTCCCGGGCAGGCTTCGTAGAAAGACTGGAGCTAGGGCGATTAGACAGTGGATCTTCTCGGTCAAATTTTCAACTATCCCGGACAAGCTTGCTTGGAAAACCCATCAAATCATCGACTCGACCTCGTGACCCCTTGTATAGGAAACGACAAACAATGATGTACAACTTTCTAGAGAGGCCTCGGGGACCGAGATCAGTCTGTTACCACGTGGTACTGTAAGTTACTATATCTTTAAATGTTACATTTGTAAACAACAGGTATTTCTGTTTTGTTTTTTCGGTAATTTGAAGAATTATTGATACAATTTATATATATAAATTAGGCTGGATGCGGTTTAACTGTCATGTCATCAAAACCTATGTAGCTACTAGCTGTGAAACTATACCATGAAATCATTGATTATAAACGTTTCTTAATGCTTATTAAAACTACAGTAGGAGTTTAGAGAAGAAAATATTGAATACAATTTATTTACCTTTTCGTTCAGCTAAGAATATATACGGTGCCAACGTTTCCTTTTGTACTACACTAAATAAAACTTAGTCAACCAATTCTGTTCCAGTACTGAGTTAAGCCTACTACATAGGACTTTCGAGAATTGAGATTTTTAATGAATATAACTCACCAAAGACGACACAGATTACTGGACGAAACATTAAATAATGCAGAGAGGCGGTTGGTGATTGCCAGGAGTAGATGCAGAGTTATGTTATTAACACTTGTAGTAAAAATAGCAAACAATAAACTGTACCTGTTAAATACATAACTAGAGTATTTCCAAAAACTTGAGGTAAAAAATATATTATTGCTCACAGTACGTATGTGTCAAACAGTAATATTTGAACGAGTGTACTGATGCCAAAAGGTGTATAATAAGTTTAATGCTAGAAACAATAACATTCGAGATTCCAGCTTAGATTCAGTTATTGGACTGATGAGGAACTAGAAAACATTCCCTCCTCCACGCATAAAGTAACTGCCCCCTCTAAGTTTATGTCCCTATAATTGTAGTTCATTATCTGGGAGTTAGGCTTAGGACGAACTAGAGGTTTTTCTGAAAGCAGGCTTAACTTTCCACCAGGCTGTTTGTTTAAGTTAAAATGTCCTTTTTCTTAAATTGTAATGCTTAAAACGAGATCCTCTCACCTTGTCCGGAAATCACGGATATTGTGAACATTGTAACTCTTGTTAACAGAGAAATCCAATGTAACTTTATCATGCCGTGCTTTAAGTAAGGCACTGGTTACCGGACATTTTTTGCAATTTGCACTCGTCTAAACAATTTATGTTTAGAAAAATTAATATCTCAAAATAATTTACTTTAATCCTAATTCAAGGTCATTTGAATTTTTTAAAAGTGTTACAGATCTAAGTGGTAAATCAAAAATATGAGTGTAGTTTGGGAAATACGTAATTTGGAAACAGATAATATATATATATATTAACAATTGAAGCACACGTTTTGAGTTATTTGACGTGCAAGCACATAACCCTAACGTCACGGAAGAAGCAGATTAAAAACTCCTCATGAAAATTTTTTACTATTCCCTAGCCCCCGCTAATACAGCGGTAAGTCTACGGATTTACAACGCTACAATCAGGGTTTCGATTCCCCTGGGTGGGCTCAGCAAATAGCTCGATGTGGCTTTGCTATAAGAAAAAAACCACACACACTATTCCGTATTTGATTAAATTTCTAATAGTGCGACACCTAGGTATCTGAGAACGACTCTGTGGTGCCGAGTTCTCATGATTTTTGTCATTCAAAACGTCTTCAGGCGTGTTAAGATATTGTAAATCCAGGTTTAAATAATACTATTTTAATTATATTTAACCTCTGATTTAACTGTTTTGTTCCTTGTGAAATGCTGATTTACGATGAATTTAGTGACAGGAAAAATTTAAAATATTCAAACAGGAGAAATCTTGCTTTTATTGATTTGTATTAATTTACGAATTTTAATTTCAAGCAAAGTTATAGACAATTAATTCTCTTTAGCCTAAACCACAGTGACTTGATGGATATAAGTGACCTTAGGCCTGTTATATATCATCGCAAGTACAAAGAAATACGTTGTTATTCATTTCAAGATAGGTCCAAACATTCTAAGTTTATTCTACTTTTGTACTAGTGAAATGAGTGTTAAATGACAGTGGACTGAGGATAGTAACCAAATAATGATGGTATCAAACAAACATAGATAAAAATCGAAAATTTCAAAGCTTGGTATTTGTACTATTCAGGTTATTTCGTTTAAACATTTTCTCCTGGTGATATACAATTGTGGGAATTGTTGGCCGTTGTTTTATTTAAAGCTGAGCAAAGATTATTGTTTGGTTCGATATTATCTCGCTTAAACATTAAATCTTCTCTTTATGACGTAGAAAACTACAAGTACAAAGGTAGGCCTAATACTAATATCTTGTATCACTATGATTTAAGCTAGGCCTTATTGGTTATTGCTAAGCAATGGAAAAAACAAACACAATAATATCATTTTTCTAGGAATAAGGAAAATATAAGTTGTAATTCTACACCTATGTTTGTCCTGTTTTCATATTATTTGTTCGTACTTAGTGTTAAAGATGAACAATACGTTACTTTGGGGGAAGGGGGCATAAATGACTTCCACAAGTCAACGCATGCTTTAATTGTGGTCATGGTCCATACATCTGGAAAACACTGTAAGACACGCTGATCGGACAATATAAAAATACATATTGAAGTTCGAAGCTGATTAATTAGTAAGGTGAAACATATAGGATAATGCGTGTACAGTTATACCGTATTCATTCTTGTGTGTGACGTATTTGCACGATTAATTCCAGAATAAACAGAAACATTCGATGGCCAACGTCTTCCAAGAACACGTCAACCAGATAAATTAAGGTATCTTAACTTACTTAACCTGAATGGTTATGCACAGTCATGGCTGTTGAATGATATCCATCACAAATAATTTCATTAACGCGGGTTAAAGTAACATTATTAATGTAGATTAATTAAGAATTATTCATAGTTTAAGCAGGGTTTTAAGGGAAACTGTTTACAATGTATATGTAGAAAAGTAACTTCACCAATAATCTCCCACTGTTCATGAGTGTTATAGGTTGATGTTTACCTTGGTTCATAGTTCATTGGATATGATAACTTTTTATACAGGGATTTTCTAAGCGCACACACACAGCTAAATTCGGTGTAGTGATACTTAAACATAAATATTAACCCAGCGCCAGTAAATCTACGACGTATTACTCTTTAAAGAAATTTTGATATTATGACAATAAGCTTAAATCAGTGACATTGTTGTAAGATATGTAGTTTAAACAAGTGACATTGTTGTAAGATATGTAGTTTAAATAAGTGACATTTTGTTAGATATGTAGTTTAAATAAGTGACATTTTGTAAGATATGTAGTTTAAATCAGTGACATTGTTGTAAGATATATAGATTAAGTGAGTTAGATTGTTGTACAATACGTAGTTTAAGTCAGTTACATTGTTGTACGATGCATACTTTAAGTCAGTTACATTGTTGTACGATTATAGTTTAAGTCAGTGACATTGTTGTACGATTACAGTTTAAGTCAGTGACATTGTGGTACCATATGTAGTTTAAATCAGTGATATTTTTGTACGACATATAGTTTAAATCAGTGACATTCTTCTACGATATATAGATTAAATAAGTGACATTGTTGTAAGATATTTAGTTTAAGTCAGTGACATTGTTGTACGATTTTCGTTGAAGTCAGTGGCATTCTTGTACGATACGCAGTCTAAGTCAGTGAGATTTTTGTAGGATACAGAGTTAAAGTCAGTGACATTGTTTTACGATTATAGTTCAAATCAGTGGCATTGTTATAGGATATATAGTTTAAGTGAGTTACATTGTTGAACAATATATATTGTTTAAGTCAGTAACATTGTTGTACGATATGTAGTTTAAATAAGTGACATGGTTGTACAATATGTAGTTTAAGTCAATAAAGTTTTACGATATGTAGTTTAAATAAGTTACATTGTTGTAAGAGACATAGTTTAAGTCAGTGACATTGTTGTACGATATATAGTTTAAATAGTGACATTGTTGTAAGGTATGTAGTTTAAGTCAGTGATATTGTTGTACGATATATAGTTTAAATAAGTGACATGGTTGTACGATATATAGTTTAAATAAGTGACATGGTTGTACAATATGTAGTTTAAGTCAATAACGTTTTACGATATGTAGTTTAAATAAGTTACATTGTTGTAAGAGACATAGTTTAAGTCAGTGACATTGTTGTACGATATATAGTTTAAATAGTGACATGGTTGTACGATATATAGTTTAAATAAGTGACATGATTGTACAATATGTAGTTTAAATAAGTTACATTGTTGTAAGAGATATAGTTTAAATAAGTTACATTGTTGTACAATATATAGTTTAAATAAGTGGCATGGTTGTACGATATATAATTTAAATTAATAACATGGTTTATTAGGCACTCTGTTTAATCCAGTAATATGTTTTTGTGATCTGATAATTGTGTCCGGTATATTTATCCAGTAAAGCTATTTCGAGGAAATAGAGTTTAACGCTGTAAGTTTGTAAAACCTATAGTTTGATACACTGATATTATTTAATACTCAGGTATTTTTCTAACTTTATACTGGCATGGTTTTAGTAAAAACAATGCGATCGTTCGTCTAACGCAGTGGTTCCCAAACTGGGGGTAAATTACCCCGTTGGGGTAATTTAACAATTTATCGGGGGTAATGGAGGGGTGACAGAAAACAAGTTAAAATTCTGAAAATCAAGAAAACATTGAGGTAGCTGGTATTAGGATTAATGTTAACTTAGTCTTAGTATGTAAAGTTGTAAATTAAACCTATTTTAAGTATGTAATAAAGTTAAACCAAATAACAATAAACATCAAATACTAATATACAGTAGTAGAAAAGAAAAAATATGTATCTAAGTGTGTAGTAACCTAAAAGTATTTTGACAAGACTGCTTCAGAACACAAGTCACTCAGTAACCCTGATGACTCATCGACGTGTCCAGTACGCGTCACTCACTGCCTGAGGTTGCCTCTATTTCACACTGTCAGTTTCTATGTGAGCATCAGCCGAGGTAGACAAAACCTGGTATGTATATGTACTGCCCTGTGCAGTATAGTTAGTATTTACCTACTATTACATCATTCCTATGCTGAATAAGCTCTTTTAATACTATCTAGAATGCCATGAAAAAATAAATAAGTTCACATTGTTCACACTTTTTTATGCAGTTTTTCTTTTTCTGCAGATTAAACAATAAAATGTCTAAAAAGCGCACCTACTCTGACGCCTTTCTTCGCTATGGCTTTGTAAATTTACCTTCTGGTGGAGAGGATCGGCCACAATGTATAGTATGTCACAAAGTGTTGACAAATGAAAGCGTCAAGCCATCAAAACTCTCAGCTCACCTCCAGAAGTCCCATCCAAATCTTCAAAATGAGGATCAGGCTTATTTTCAGCGCCGGGCTGTAGCACTGAAGAATATCCAGTTCGGTTCATCTGGAATTCAAGCCCAAAAGCTTCAAGCTGCGGTTGAAGCATCTTACTTTGTTGCATATAAAGTTGCCGAACAACAAAAATGCCACACCATTGCAGAGAATCTGATTATGCCTTGTGCATACGAGATGGTAAGCAAGGTATGTGGGAGGATCAAGCGAGTGTCATATCTCTATCAAACAACACAATCCGCCGACGAGTCGATGACATGGCATCAGATATTCTGTCCCAAGTTACAACAGAGATCAAGGAAAGCTCATATAGCAAATTCTCCTTGCAATTTGATGAATCGTGTGACGTAGCCAGTTGTGCTGTTTTCCTTGGGTTCGTTCGTTACGTCTACCAGGACAAGATCAAAGAAGAGTTCCTATTATGCGAAGATCTGCTGACAACCACGAAGGGAGAAGATATCTTCAATATCATCAACAGTTTCTTTACCACAAATGGATTGGATTGGAACAGCGTTCAACAGGTAGGGAGAGATGTTTATATAAAGTCTAGGTTAGTATAAATACAATGAATTACATGGCATATAGTCATATAGTTTTATTTATTGTACAAGTAGCTGTAGTGTAGCTAATATTTTATACATAATTCACAAAAAAGTATCGTGCCTGTCGTACTGAAATACTAAAGTACCAAATTAAATTAAATTAAATTAAAACCATATAATTATAACGCAAAAGATAAGTAACAATGACTAACTGACGCAATCTATAATAGTTTTTCTTTTTTAATCTAGGTCTCCGTCGATGGAGCACCGTCGATTATGGGTCGTAATCGTGGATTACGGGGCCTCATACAAGCTGTGAATCCAGAAATTTCTGTAGATCATTGCATCATTCATCGGTACTTTCTTGGATCAAAAAGCCTGCCTGGTAATCTGAAATTAGTGTTTGAAGATGTGTTGAAAATCGTCAATTTCATCAAGTCCAGGGATGTGAATTTGCGCATATTCAGGGAGCTGTGCAAGGAAATGGGAGAGCAGTATCAAGTTCTGCTCTACCACACCGATGTTCGCTGGTTGTCATGAGGCAAGGTTGTACGTCGAGTCATTGAGCTCCGAACGGCTCTTCAGGAATTTCTGAAACAAGAAGAATCTCCTTTTGCTACCAAGTTCACTGATAAGGAGTGGCTTGCTCGACTTTGTTACTTGGCTGACATATTTGCGGAGCTGAACAGTGATAATCTGCAACTCCAGGGCCAAAACACGACTGTCATTGATGCCCATCACACTGTGACTGCATTTCTGGGAAAACTGAGACTCTGGATTCGACGCTTGGAGAAAGGAGTGATCGCTCAGTTTCCCACCCTAGACCAGTTTGTTGAGGAGAATAGTTATGATACTGGATCACTTTTACAAACCATCAACAAAGAGATGAGCGACCATTTGAAGGGGCTTGAAACAAGCATGCAGCACTACTTTCCAGAGAGTGACCTAAAAACAGCCAGTCTTCAGTGGATCATTCATCCCTTTTCTGTACCTGATGAGGCCATTCATGATGATGATTTCCCTGCAAAGGAGGAGTGGATCACAATGCGAGCAAATGAAGCCTTGAAAGTCAAATTTCAAAACCAAAATGCAGATTCCTTTTGGATTTCACAACTAGCTGACTCGCCAACTCTGTCCAAGAGAGCCTTGAAGTTGTTGGTATCATTCTCAACAACGTATCTGTGCGAGAAGGGGTTCTCAACCGTGCTGGGGATAAAAACAAAAAAGAGACCTCGCTTGAATGTTGCAAACGATGCCAGGCTGGCACTTTCAACCACAAAGCCAAGAATTCCTAAACTAGCTTCAAGTATGCAACTCCATCCATCCCACTATCCCACTGACGTTCTTGACATCTTTGGCAATATTCATTAGAAATGCACAATGATCAAATACAATAATTAAAAGTGTAATTCAGTGTAAATAAATTATATAAATAAATTGTAAATAAATAAAGTGTAATAAATAAAGTGAAATATATCTCTAGTTTAATTTAGCCATATGTATCAATGCTGAAAACATTTTGTGAAAGGGGTAACATGCTTAATGTGGCATGTTAAATTGGGTAACAAGCTGAAAAAGTTTGGGAACCACTGGTCTAACGGTATTACAGCCGTCTAACAGTCAATATCTGGAATGATGGAAGATAAATTATTTTCCTACGTCGAACAAGAGGTGTTTTCTATTAAACTAGAAGTTATATAAATTAGCTGTTGTGGACTAATAGCTTGTACATTCTAACGGTCAGAGTTTAAAGGTCAGGATAGGTGAGATAGGCTTGTTTTGAGGTAAAGGAGACAAAGGTCTCATTCTATTTCTGGGCTCGGATCTATAGATGCAATACACTGAATTTAATTGTGAGGGGAAATAGGATTACCCCGAGAAAACCCACTTTTAGTGGGTGGGACCTAATATAGCCCACCAAGATCCCGGATATTAGTAACAAAGGAGAGCGGAGGCAGGTACTTGGTATCCGTTCGATAAAAATCAGTGATGTGTGTATATGTGTATATACATAAAACAGTTGTTTTTACTGGTTGAAACTTTTGTCGAAGATAAAGTTATACTTTCTCCGATTTTTGATTTTTTTAAAACAGAAAATTGCGAGTTTCATGATTCTGTCTTTAACTGGGGGAAGTTTCGTAGTTTCTACTTATAATATGTGGGTGTATCAAATGGTGTTGCTCGTGGGTTACTCGGTTCTGTAGTGCTGTTAACTTACATATATATTTTATGATTCATCTGATAATTTTTTTTTAATATAAAACTGCGGATGTCTTATGGTGGCTTATTTACCTAAGGTGTCCTAATCTTATGGTGACTTATTTATGTGAGCTGTCCTAATTTATTGTGACTTATTTATTTGAGCTGTTCTAGTTTTATGGTGACTTATTTATCTGAGCTGTTCTAGTTTTATGGTGACTTATTTACCTAAGGTGTCCTAGTCTATGGTGACTTATTTGCCTAAAGTGTTCTAGTCGTATGGTGACTTTTTTATCTGAGCTGTCCTTGTCGTATGGTGACTTATTTATCTCAGCTGTCCTAGTCGTATGGTGACTTATTTATTTCAGCTGTCCTAGTTGTATGGTGACTTATTTATTTCAGCTGTCCTAGTTGTATGGTGACGTATTTATCTCAGCTGTTCTAATCGTATGGTGACTTATTTATCTCAGCTGTCCTAGTCGTATGATGACTTATTTATCTCAGCTGTCCTAGTCGTATGGTGACTTATTTATTTCAGCTGTCCTAGTCGTATGATGACTTATTTATCTCAGCTGTCCTAGTCGTATGGTGACTTATTTATCTCAGCTGTCCTAATCGTATGGTGACTTATTTATCTCAGCTGTCCTAGTCGTATGGTGACTTATTTATCTCAGTTGTCCTAGTCGTATGGTGACTTATTTATCTCAGCTGTTTTAGTCGTATGGTGACTTGTATATCTCAGCTGTTCCAGTCGTATGAGGACTTGTTTATCTCAGCTGTCCTTGTCGTATGGTGACTTATTTATCTCAGCTGTCCTAGTCGTATGGCGACTTATTTATCTCAGCTGTTCTAGTCGTATGGTAACTTATTTATCTCAGCTATCTCAGCTGTCCTAGTCGTATGGTGGCTTATTTATCTCAGCTGTTCTAGTCGTATAGTGAGTTATTTATCCCAGCTGTCCTAGTCGTATGGTAACTTATTTATCTCAGCTGTCCTAGTCGTATGGTAACTTATTTATCTCAGCTGTCCTGTCCTGATTAGAAGCATTTACTTAATTTCTTTATTGTGGAGATGCCAAGGTAAATTTATTATTTAGAGTCACACTTAGAAATTTTATTGTTTTGATTATGGTGATGTTATAACCAGTAATACAGTTTTACATTACTGATATATTTGTATTCTCTGTTTGTGTAGAATGTAACGCTTGTATTGGTTGTGGGTTAAGTTTGTGCCTCATTTGTTGCACCATGCGATACGATAATTTTCTTGAAGAGTCTTTGTAGTCTTCATATCACGATGTTATCGGCATATTTTGATGCGAGTGTGAGAGGTGTGTCACGAATAAGGTGTACAAGAGGGAGTTAAGTCCAGTGATACACCGTTAAATGTTAAGACCTAGTGTCATTAATTTTGACGGTACGATTCTCAAAGAAACTGGCTATCTGTTCAGGGTGTATTTTTGGACTCTGTAATTGATTAGTGTATACTTAAAGCCGTTGCAACGTACAGTATCGAAAGCTTTTTGAAAGCCTAATATATTGCTGTGATGTATTGTTAAAACCGTTAAAGGTAGATTAAACTAACCTAACTAGGTGATTTGATGTTTGTTCTGGCATTTTGTATTTATCTTAGAAGGTTTTTACTTTCCAGTAACGAAACTAGTCCTTTAATTATGAGTGATTTTTTTCTTTCTTTGCACTGAAAGTGTGAAAACTTTATTTGATAGAAAGACATACTTAACTTTTATGGATTTTCTGCCAAACTTAGTACACTGATAGACCCTTACAACCTACATACAGATAGTCGTCTAAATGGAAACCACATATGCCAAGTTATTTAACAAAACCGCTCAATTTTGACGAAGATATATGCGCACGCTTACGTAAAATGTCACGTGAGCTATCGGTCTAACATTTTTATTACAACTTCACCTAACAATAAAAAATTGATTGTTTTTAGTTTTTATCATTCAGATTAAAGACGGCTGTTTTTAGAGCAACAAAACTATAGGGTGAAAGTACGTCCAGGTACATAAGTATCAATTAGGCCAAACAAATTAGATAAACAGTTTCCAGCTCAACTTTTCAAAACAAATAATAGGGGTTGACAATTATTATTCGTTGCGAACTTCAAAACAAAAAATTGCTAAATCTTATTAAATTAACCTAATAAAAGGAAACTTAGCCACATCATAGCTTAAGCAACTAGCGTGAATAATGATGCTTAATAAAGCTGTATACAGTGAATGCAGGTGATGAGAAGAAACTGTTAATCTAGATTCCATGGCGTGATGATAAAGAATGCTATTAACACTGTTTTGGAGAGGAAACACTACCACATATATTTTATTAAATCTGGTTATTTCTGTAAGCTATGGGTCTGTTCTCAATAATAGGATTGCGATCCTAAAGCCAGTGTGGCTTACTATGGTTTGTTTGTGTTTATTGACAGACAGTCAGGATATCTCATAAAAAACAAAAGGTGCTTATGCTATTTTACCAACCGTCGTGCCTCAAAGTAAAACTGGGCATGGCTAAATAATGAATGGACGTTTGGTGTACAATTATTATCGATGTTATAAGTCTAACTACCAGTCTGGCTTCATTAACTTAAATCCGGTTTTTTAGCCACACCCTTTCTTATCACAATTAAGACATTTTTTGTAAGACCTGTAGTTTAATACAGAGGCATGTTTTTGTATTACATATTGTTTAATAATCAGGCAGTGTTTGTAAGACCTGTAGTTTAATACAGAAGCATGTTTTGTATTACACATTGTTCAATAATCAGACAGTGTTTGTAAGACCTGTAGTTTAATACAGAATCATGTTTTGTATTACATATTGTTCAATAATCAGGCAGTGTTTGTAAGACCTGTAGTTTAATTCAGAAGCATGTTTTGTATTACATATTGTTCAATAATCAGACAGTGTTTGTAAGACCTGTAGTTTAATACAGAATCATGTTTTGTATTACATATTGTTCAATAATCAGGCAGTGTTTGTAAGACCTGTAGTTTAATACAGAGGCATGTTTTGTATTACATATTGTTCAATAATCAGACAGTGTTTGTAAGACCTGTAGTTTAATTCAGAAGCATGTTTTGTATTACATATTGTTCAATAATCAGACAGTGTTTGTAAGACCTGTAGTTTAATACAGAAGCATGTTTTGTATTACATATTGTTCAATAATCAGACAGTGTTTGTAAGACCTGTAGTTTAATACAGAGGCATGTTTTTGTATTACATATTGTTTAATAATCAGGCAGTGTTTGTAAGACCTGTAGTTTAATACAGAAGCATGTTTTGTATTACACATTGTTCAATAATCAGACAGTGTTTGTAAGACCTGTAGTTTAATACAGAATCATGTTTTGTATTACATATTGTTCAATAATCAGGCAGTGTTTGTAAGACCTGTAGTTTAATTCAGAAGCATGTTTTGTATTACATATTCTTCAATAATCAGACAGTGTTTGTAAGACCTGTAGTTTAATACAGAATCATGTTTTGTATTACATATTGTTCAATATACAGGCAGTGTTTGTAAGACCTGTAGTTTAATACAGAGGCATGTTTTGTATTACATATTGTTCAATAATCAGACAGTGTTTGTAAGACCTGTAGTTTAATTCAGAAGCATGTTTTGTATTACATATTGTTCAATAATCAGACAGTGTTTGTAAGACCTGTAGTTTAATACAGAATCATGTTTTGTATTACATATTGTTCAATAATCAGGCAGTGTTTGTAAGACCTGTAGTTTAATACAGAGGCATGTTTTGTATTACATATTGTTCAATAATCAGGCAGTGTTTGTAAGACCTGTAGTTTAATTCAGAAGCATGTTTTGTATTACATATTGTTCAATAATCAGACAGTGTTTGTAAGACCTGTAGTTTAATACAGAATCATGTTTTGTATTACATATTGTTCAATAATCAGGCAGTGTTTGTAAGACCTGTAGTTTAATACAGAGGCATGTTTTGTATTACATATTGTTCAATAATCAGACAGTGTTTGTAAGACCTGTAGTTTAATACAGAGGCATGTTTTGTATTACATATTGTTCAATAATCAGACAGTGTTTGTAAGACCTGTAGTTTAATACAGAATCATGTTTTGTATTACATATTGTTCAATAATCAGGCAGTGTTTGTAAGACCTGTAGTTTAATTCAGAAGCATGTTTTGTATTACATATTGTTCAATAATCAGACAGTGTTTGTAAGACCTGTAGTTTAATACAGAATCATGTTTTGTATTACATATTGTTCAATAATCAGGCAGTGTTTGTAAGACCTGTAGTTTAATTCAGAAGCATGTTTTGTATTACATATTGTTCAATAATCAGGCAGTGTTTGTAAGACCTGTAGTTTAATACAGAGGCATGTTTTGTATTACATATTGTTCAATAATCAGACAGTGTTTGTAAGACCTGTAGTTTAATACAGAGGCATGTTTTGTATTACATATTGTTCAATAATCAGACAGTGTTTGTAAGACCTGTAGTTTAATACAGAATCATGTTTTGTATTACATATTGTTCAATAATCAGGCAGTGTTTGTAAGACCTGTAGTTTAATTCAGAAGCATGTTTTGTATTACATATTGTTCAATAATCAGACAGTGTTTGTAAGACCTGTAGTTTAATACAGAATCATGTTTTGTATTACATATTGTTCAATAATCAGGCAGTGTTTGTAAGACCTGTAGTTTAATTCAGAAGCATGTTTTGTATTACATATTGTTCAATAATCAGACAGTGTTTGTAAGACCTGTAGTTTAATACAGAATCATGTTTTGTATTACATATTGTTCAATAATCAGGCAGTGTTTGTAAGACCTGTAGTTTAATACAGAGGCATGTTTTGTATTACATATTGTTCAATAATCAGACAGTGTTTGTAAGACCTGTAGTTTAATACAGAGGCATGTTTTGTATTACATATTGTTCAATAATCAGACAGTGTTTGTAAGACCTGTAGTTTAATACAGAATCATGTTTTGTATTACATATTGTTCAATAATCAGGCAGTGTTTGTAAGATCTGTAGTTTAATACAGAAGCATGTTTTGTATTACATATTGTTCAATAATCAGACAGTGTTTGTAAGACCTGTAGCTCAGTACGGAGATATTATTTGTAGAACACAGTTTAATCTACGGACTACCAATTTTTAATACATTATAGAAATTATAAATAAAAGTACAACTAAGAGGTTTCCATATTTAGTTTTTCTTACACTGGAAGTGATACAAGTTTTGTTTAAGAATGAATGAAATACATACACAGTTTAAGACCAAATTTTTCCAAACAGTAGATAACACAAAATGACTCCAGACTGCCACCTATCTCTTTGACAAACGGTAACTTACAAACACTCACATGACAAAAGTGTTTGGTTTTGCTGAAAATACTTCTTGTTTGTGTAAAACGTTAGGTCGTGAAACTTCAATTAAACCATGACAATGAAACTTGCACGACACTGGAAAAAATGAAGTGCTTATGTAGGTTTTGTTTCCATGAATTCACCTTCCAAATTGGTTTTCGTTTTGCATGAAAGAAAATACAGTTTGTCTTATTAACGTTGCCTACAGATATAGTTTACTGTCAGCAGCTGAACAAACTCCAAGTAACGTTTGATTTTTCTGTCAGCCACTGTGCAAGGTCTGTACAGTCGTCTTTTTTATTCTTCTAACTTTACGTTTAGAAGAAGTAATTGCACCAACTGCGTGTTTCTAACTGCTAAACAGGAGTCCTTCTGTTTCAACTTAAATTTCCTAGCGTGTTATGTTTGTCCATTTAAAAGAAAATATAATGGTATAAATAATGAATAACATAGCTTTTGGTATTTATTGTTTATATTTATCAAGTTGTATACTTTCAGAGCTAATTTCTGTATTTATTTAGCTCCAGTTTTCGGTACTTAAAGAATTAATTGTTTAATAATACAGCTTTTGGTATGTACTGCTTACATTTATTAAGCTGCATTGTTTTTAGTGCTTAATATATAAAATTACTAAACAGTATATTTAACATATACGAATAGTTAGTGTTTCACATTTTGGTATTTGCTTATATATTTCAACTGTATTGTTTTAGGTACTTAACATATATAATTACTTAGTAATATACCTTTTGGTACCTTTGTTTATGTTTATCTAACAGCATTGGATTTGGTACTTAATGTATACTGCTACTCAAAAATATCAATGTTTTATATTTTTTATGGTAGGATACTATTGTGTTGTTGTCTTCTTTTACTCAATTTATTCTTTTAGTGGCCAGACCTCCAGCTGTGGGCTGTAGTTTCTTATCAGCACAGCTTGGATCAGCAAACACATTATTAGCTCCTTATAACGGTGAAGTGTAAATATTATTAATGTGTCCGTTTTACCTCATCGTATATACTTTAGGTTACTGTATGATGAGGTAAAATAAACTATTATAAATACTGTGTAGATAATACATCAGTATTGTTATGATTTAATGAACTAAATACCGTGTAGATAATACATCAGTATTGTTTTGATTTAATGAACTAAATACCGTGTAGATAATACATCAGTATTGTTATGATTTAATGAACTAAATACCGCGTAGCTAATACATCAGTATTGTTTTGATTTAATGAAATAGATACCGCGTAGATAATACATCAGTATTGTTTTGATTTAATGAACTAAATACCGTGTAGATAATAGATCAGTATTGTTTTGATTTAATGAACTAAATACCGTGTAGATAATACATCAGTATTGATATGATTTAATGAACTAAATACCGCGTAGATAATACATCAGTATTGTTTTGATTTAATGAAATAAATACCGTGTAGATAATACATCAGTATTGTTATGACTTAATGAACTAAATACCGTGTAGATAATACATCAGTATTGTTATGATTTAATGAACTAAATACCGCGTAGATAATACATCAGTATTGTTATGATTTAATGAACTAAATACCGTGTAGATAATACATTAGTATTGTTATGACTTAATGAACTAAATACCGTGTAGATAATACATCAGTATTGTTATGATTTAATGAACTAAATACCGTGTATATAATACATCAGTATTGTTATGATTTAATGAACTAAATACCGCGTAGATAATACATCAGTATTGTTAAGATTTAATGAACTAAATACCGTGTAGATAATACATCAGTATCGTTATGACTTAATGAACTAAATACCGTGTAGATAATACATCAGTATTGTTATGATTTAATGACCTAAATACCGTGAAGATAATACACCAGTATTGTTTTGATTTAATGAACTAAATACCGTGTAGATAATACATCAGTATTGTTATGATTTAATGAAATAAATACCGTGTAGATAATACACCAATATTGTTATGATTTAATGACCTAAATACCGTGAAGATAATACACCAGTATTGTTTTGATTTAATGAACTAAATACCGTGTAGATAATACATCAGTATTGTTATGACTTAATGAACTAAATACCGTGTATATAATACATCAGTATTGTTATGATTTAATGAACTAAATACCGCGTAGATAATACATCACAATTGTTAAGATTTAATGAACTAAATACCGTGTAGATAATACATCAATATTGTTATGATTTAATAAACTAAATACCGTTTAGATAATACATCAGTATTGTTATGATTTAATGACCTAAATACCGTGAAGAGAATACACCAGTATTGTTTTGATTTAATGAACTAAATACCGTGTAGATAATACATCAGTATTGTTATGATTTAATGAAATAAATACCGTGTAGATAATACACCAGTATTGTTTTGATTTAATGAACTAAATACCGCGTAGATAATACATCAGTATTGTTTTGATTTAATGAAATAAATACCGCGTACATAATACATCAGTATTGTTTTGATTTAATGAAATAAATACCGCGTAGATAATACATCAGTATTGTTTTGATTTAATGAACTAAATACCGCGTAGATAATACATCAGTATTGTTTTGATTTAATGAAATAAATACCGTGTAGATAATACATCAGTATTGTTTGGACTTAATGAACTAAATACCGTGTAGATAATACATCAGTATTGTTTTGATTTAATGAACTAAATACCGTGTATATAATACATCAGTATTGTTTTGATTTAATGACCTAAATACCGCGTAGATAATACATCAGTATTGTTTTGATTTAATGACCTAAATACCGCGTAGATAATACATCAGTATTGTTTTGATTTAATGACCTAAATACCGCGAAGATAATACATCAGTATTGTTTTGATTTAATGAACTAAATACCGTGTAGATAATACATCAGTATTGTTTTGATTTAATGAAATCAATACCGTGTAGCTAATACATCAGTATTGTTTTGATTTAATGACCTAAATACGTAGATAATACATCAGTATTGTTTTGATTTAATTAAATACCGCGAAGATAATACATCAATTGTTTTGATTTAATGAACTAAATACCGTGTAGATAATACATCAGTATTGTTTTGATTTAATGAACTAAATACCGCGTAGATAATACATCAGTATTGTTATGATTTAATGAAATAAATAATAAATACCAGTATTGTAGATAATACATCAGTATTGTTTTGATTTAATGAACTAAATACCGTGTAGATAATACATCAGTATTGTTTTGATTTAATGAACTAAATACCGTGAGATAATACATCAGTATTGTTTTGATTTAATGAACTAAATACCGTGTAGATAATACATCAGTATTGTTTTGATTTAATGAACTAAATACCGTGTAGATAATACATCAGTTTTGTATTGTAAATACCGTGTGATAATTAATGATTTAAAATAAATACCGTGTAGATAATACATCAGTATTGTTTTGAATTAATGAACTAAATACCGTGTAGATAATACATCAGTATTGTTTTGATTTAATGAACTAAATACCGCGTAGATAATACATCAGTATTGTTTTGATTTAATGAACTAAATACCGTGTAGATAATACATCAGTATTGTTTTGATTTAATGAACTAAATACCGAACTAAATACCGTAGATAATACATCATTAATGAACTAAATACCGTGTAGATAATACATCAGTATTGTTTTGATTTTAATGTAGATAATACATCAGTATTGTTTTGACTTAATGAACTAAATACCGTGTAGATAATACATCAGTATTGTTTTGATTTAATGAACTAAATACCGTGTAGATAATACATCAGTATTGTTTTGACTTAATGAACTAAATACCGTGTAGATAATACATAATACATCAGTATTGTTTTGATTTTAAATACCGTGTAGATAATACATCAGTATTGTTTTGTTTAATGACCGTTAATGAACTAAATACCGTGTAGATAATACATCAGTATTGTTTTGATTTAATGAACTAAATACCGTGTAGATAATACATCAGTATTGTTTTGATTTAATGAACTAAATACCGTGTAGATAATACATCAGTATTGTTTTGATTTAATGAACTAAATACCGCGTAGATAATACATCAGTATTGTTTTGATTTAATGACCTAAATACCGCGTAGATAATACATCAGTATTGTTTTGATTTAATGACCTAAATACCGTGTAGATAATACATCAGTATTGTTTGAACTTAATGAACTAAATACCGTGAAGATAATACATCAGTATTGTTTTGATTTAATAAACTAAATACCGTGTAGATAATACATCAGTATTGTTTTGATTTAATGAACTAAATACCGTGCAGATAATACATCAGTTTTGTTATGACTTAATGAAATAAATACCGTGTAGATAATACATCAGTATTGTTTTGAATTAATGAACTAAATACCGTGTAGATAATACATCAGTATTGTTTGGACTTAATGAACTAAATACCGTGAAGATAATACATCAGTATTGTTTTGATTTAATGAACTAAATACCGTGTAGATAATACATCAGTATTGTTTTGATTTAATGAAATAAATACCGTGTAGATAATACATCAGTACTGTTTTGATTTAATGACCTAAATACCGCGTAGATAATACATCAGTATTGTTTTGATTTAATGACCTAAATACCGCGAAGATAATACATCAGTATTGTTTTGATTTAATGAACTAAATACCGTGTAGATAATACATCAGTATTGTTTTGATTTAATGAACTAAATACCGTGTAGATAATACATCAGTATTGTTTTGATTTAATGAACTAAATACCGTGTAGATCAGATAATACATCATTGTTTTGATTTAATGACCTAAATACCGCGTAGATAATACATCAGTATTGTTTTGATTTAATGACCTAAATACCGCGAAGATACATCAGTATTGTTTTGATTTAATGAAATAAATACCGTGTAGATAATACATCAGTATTGTGTGGACTTAATGAACTAAATACCGTGTAGATAATACATCAGTATTGTTTTGATTTAATGAACTAAATACTGCATAGATAATACATCAGTATTGTTTGGACTTAATGAACTAAATACCGTGTAGATAATACATCAGTATTGTTTTGATTTAATGAAATAAATACCGTGTAGATAATACATCAGTATTGTTTGGACTTAATGAACTAAATACCGTGTAGATAATACATCAGTATTGTATTGAATTAATGAAATAAATACCGCGTAGATAATACATCATATTGTTTTGATGTAATGAACTAAATACCGCGTAGATAATGCACCAGTATTGTTTTGATTTAATGAACTAAATACCGCGTAGATAATACATCAGTATTGTTTTGATTTAATGAACTAAATACCGTGTAGATAATACATCAGTATTGTTTGGACTTAATGAAATAAATACCGTGTAGATAATACATCACTATTGTTTTGATTTAATGACCTAAATACCGTGTAGATAATACATCAGTATTGTTTGGACTTAATGAACTAAATACCGTGTAGATAATACATCAGTATTGTTTTGATTTAATGAACTAAATACCGCGTAGATAATACATCAGTATTGTTTTGATTTAATGAACTAAATACCGTGTAGATAATACATCAGTATTGTTTTGATTTAATGAACTAAATACCGTGTAGATAATACATCAGTTTTGTTATGACTTAATGAAATAAATACCGTGTAGATAATACATCAGTATTGTTTTGAATTAATGAACTAAATACCGTGTAGATAATACATCAGTATTGTTTGGACTTAATGAACTAAATACCGTGAAGATAATACATCAGTATTGTTTTGATTTAATGAACTAAATACCGTGTAGATAATACATCAGTATTGTTTTGATTTAATGAAATAAATACCGTGTAGATAATACATCAGTACTGTTTTGATTTAATGACCTAAATACCGCGTAGATAATACATCAGTATTGTTTTGATTTAATGACCTAAATACCGCGAAGATAATACATCAGTATTGTTTTGATTTAATGAACTAAATACCGTGTAGATAATACATCAGTATTGTTTTGATTTAATGAACTAAATACCGTGTAGATAATACATCAGTATTGTTTTCATTTAATGACCTAAATACCGCGAAGATAATACATCAGTATTGTTTTGATTTAATGAACTAAATACCGTGTAGATAATACATCAGTATTGTTTGGAGTTAATGAACTAAATACCGTGAAGATAATACATCAGTATTGTTTTGATTTAATGAAATAAATACCGTGTAGATAATACATCAGTATTGTTTGGACTTAATGAACTAAATACCGTGTAGATAATACATCAGTATTGTATTGAATTAATGAAATAAATACCGCGTAGATAATACATCAGTATTGTTTTGATGTTATGAACTAAATACCGCGTAGATAATGCACCAGTATTGTTTTGATTTAATGAACTAAATACCGCGTAGATAATACATCAGTATTGTTTTGATTTAATGAACTAAATACCGTGTAGATAATACATCAGTATTGTTTGGACTTAATGAAATAAATACCGTGTAGATAATACATCAGTATTGTTTTGATTTAATGACCTAAATACCGTGTAGATAATACATCAGTATTGTTTGGACTTAATGAACTAAATACCGTGTAGATAATACATCAGTATTGTTTTGATTTAATGAACTAAATACCGCGTAGATAATACATCAGTATTGTTTTGATTTAATGAAATAAATACCGTGTAGATAATACATCAGTATTGTTTTGATTTAATGACCTAAATACCGCGTAGCTAATACATCAGTATTGTTTTGATTTAATGAACTAAATACCGTGTATATAATACATCAGTATTGTTTTGATTTAATGACCTAAATACCGCGTAGATAATACATCAGTATTGTTTTGATTTAATGACCTAAATACCGCGTAGATAATACATCAGTATTGTTTTGATTTAATGACCTAAATACCGCGAAGATAATACATCAGTATTGTTTTGATTTAATGAACTAAATACCGTGTAGATAATACATCAGTATTGTTTTGATTTAATGAAATCAATACCGTGTAGATAATACATCAGTATTGTTTTGATTTAATGACCTAAATACCGCGTAGATAATACATCAGTATTGTTTTGATTTAATGACCTAAATACCGCGAAGATAATACATCAGTATTGTTTTGATTTAATGAACTAAATACCGTGTAGATAATACATCAGTATTGTTTTGATTTAATGACCTAAATACCGCGTAAATAATACATCAGTATTGTTATGATTTAATGAAATAAATACCGTGTAGATAATACATCAGTATTGTTTTGAATTAATGAACTAAATACCGTGTAGATAATACATCAGTATTGTTTGAACTTAATGAACTAAATACCGTGAAGATAATACATCAGTATTGTTTTGATTTAATGAAATAAATACCGTGTAGATAATACATCAGTATTGTATGGACTTAATGAACTAAATACCGTGTAGATAATACATCAGTATTGTTTTGATTTAATGAACTAAATACTGCGTAGATAATACATCAGTATTGTTTGGACATAATGAACTAAATACCGCGTAGATAATACATCAGTATTGTTTTGAATTAAGGAAATAAATACCGCGTAGATAATACATCAGTATTGTTATGATTTAATGAACTAAATACCGTGTAGATAATACATCAGTATTGTTATGATTTAATGAACTAAATACCGTGTAGATAATACATCAATATTGTTATGATTTAATAAACTAAATACCGTGTAGATAATACATCAGTATTGTTATGATTTAATGACCTAAATACCGTGAAGATAATACACCAGTATTGTTTTGATTTAATGAAATAAATACCGTGTAGATAATACATCAGTATTGTTATGATTTAATGAAATAAATACCGTGTAGATAATACACCAGTATTGTTTTGATTTAATGAACTAAATACCGCGTAGATAATACATCAGTATTGTTTTGATTTAATGAAATAAATACCGTGTAGATAATACATCAGTATTGTTTGGACTTAATGACCTAAATACCGCGTAGATAATACATCAGTATTGTTTTGATTTAATGAACTAAATACCGTGTAGATAATACATCAGTATTGTTTTGATTTAATGAACTAAATACCGTGTAGATAATACATCAGTTTTGTTATGACTTAATGAAATAAATACCGTGTAGATAATACATCAGTATTGTTTTGAATTAATGAACTAAATACCGTGTAGATAATACATCAGTATTGTTTGGACTTAATGAACTAAATACCGTGAAGATAATACATCAGTATGTTTTGATTTAATGAACTAAATACCGTGTAGATAATACATCAGTATTGTGTGGACTTAATGAACTAAATACCGTGTAGATAATACATCAGTATTGTTTTGATTTAATGAACTAAATATGCGTAGATAATACATCAGTATTGTTTGGACTTAATGAACTAAATACCGTGTAGATAATACATCAGTATTGTTTTGATTTAATGAAATAAATACCGTGTAGATAATACATCAGTATTGTTTGGACTTAATGAACTAAATACCGTGTAGATAATACATCAGTATTGTATTGAATTAATGAAATAAATACCGCGTAGATAATACATCAGTATTGTTTTGATGTAATGAACTAAATACCGCGTAGATAATGCACCAGTATTGTTTTGATTTAATGAAGTAAATACCGTGTAGATAATACATCAGTATTGTTTGGACTTAATGAAATAAATACCGCGTAGATAATACATCAGTATTGTTTTGATTTAATGAACTAAATACCGCGTAGATAATACATCAGTATTGTTTTGATTTAATGAAATAAATACCGTGTAGATAATACATCAGTATTGTTTTGATTTAATGACCTAAATACCGCGTAGCTAATACATCAGTATTTTTTTGATTTAATGAACTAAATACCGTGTATATAATACATCAGTATTGTTTTGATTTATTGACCTAAATACCGCGTAGATAATACATCAGTATTGTTTTGATTTAATGACCTAAATACCGCGTAGATAATACATCAGTATTGTTTTGATTTAATGACCTAAATACCGCGAAGATAATACATCAGTATTGTTTTGATTTAATGAACTAAATACCGTGTAGATAATACATCAGTATTGTTTTGATTTAATGAAATCAATACCGTGTAGCTAATACATCAGTATTGTTTTGATTTAATGACCTAAATACCACGTAGATAATACATCAGTATTGTTTTGATTTAATGACCTAAATACCGCGAAGATAATACATCAGTATTGTTTTGATTTAATGAACTAAATACCGTGTAGATAATACATCAGTATTGTTTTGATTTAATGACCTAAATACCGCGTAGATAATACATCAGTATTGTTATGATTTAATGAAATCAATACCGTGTAGATAATACATCAGTATTGTTTTGAATTAATGAACTAAATACCGTGTAGATAATACATCAGTATTGTTTGAACTTAATGAACTAAATACCGTGAAGATAATACATCAGTATTGTTTTGATTTAATGAACTAAATACCGTGTAGATAATACATCAGTATTGTTTTGATTTAATGAACTAAATACCGTGCAGATAATACATCAGTTTTGTTATGACTTAATGAAATAAATACCGTGTAGATAATACATCAGTATTGTTTTGAATTAATGAACTAAATACCGTGTAGATAATACATCAGTATTGTTTGGACTTAATGAACTAAATACCGTGAAGATAATACATCAGTATTGTTTTGATTTAATGAACTAAATACCGTGTAGATAATACATCAGTATTGTTTTGATTTAATGAAATAAATACCGTGTAGATAATACATCAGTACTGTTTTGATTTAATGACCTAAATACCGCGTAGATAATACATCAGTATTGTTTTGATTTAATGACCTAAATACCGCAAAGATAATACATCAGTATTGTTTTGATTTAATGAACTAAATACCGTGTAGATAATACATCAGTATTGTTTTGATTTAATGAACTAAATACCGTGTAGATAATACATCAGTATTGTTTTCATTTAATGACCTAAATACCGCGAAGATAATACATCAGTATTGTTTTGATTTAATGAACTAAATACCGTGTAGATAATACATCAGTATTGTTTGGAGTTAATGAACTAAATACCGTGAAGATAATACATCAGTATTGTTTTGATTTAATGAAATAAATACCGTGTAGATAATATATCAGTATTGTGTGGACTTAATGAACTAAATACCGTGTAGATAATACATCAGTATTGTTTTGATTTAATGAACTAAATACTGCATAGATAATACATCAGTATTGTTTGGACTTAATGAACTAAATACCGTGTAGATAATACATCAGTATTGTTTTGATTTAATGAAATAAATACCGTGTAGATAATACATCAGTATTGTTTGGACTTAATGAACTAAATACCGTGTAGATAATACATCAGTATTGTATTGAATTAATGAAATAAATACCGCGTAGATAATACATCAGTATTGTTTTGATGTAATGAACTAAATACCGCGTAGATAATGCACCAGTATTGTTTTGATTTAATGAACTAAATACCGTGTAGATAATACATCAGTATTGTTTGGACTTAATGAAATAAATACCGTGTAGATAATACATCAGTATTGTTTTGATTTAATGACCTAAATACCGTGTAGATAATACATCAGTATTGTTTGGACTTAATGAACTAAATACCGTGTAGATAATACATCAGTATTGTTTTGATTTAATGAACTAAATACCGCGTACATAATACATCAGTATTGTTTTGATTTAATGAAATAAATACCGCGTAGATGATAGGTCAGTATTGTTTTGATTTAATGAACTAAATACCGCGTAGATAATACATCAGTATTGTTTTGATTTAATGAAATAAATACCGTGTAGATAATACATCAGTATTGTTTTGATTTAATGACCTAAATACCGCGTAGCTAATACATCAGTATTGTTTTGATTTAATGAACTAAATACCGTGTATATAATACATCAGTATTGTTTTGATTTAATGACCTAAATACCGCGTAGATAATACGTCAGTATTGTTTTGATTTAATGACCTAAATACCGCGTAGATAATACATCAGTATTGTTTTGATTTAATGACCTAAATACCGCGAAGATAATACATCAGTATTGTTTTGATTTAATGAACTAAATACCGTGTAGATAATACATCAGTATTGTTTTGATTTAATGAAATCAATACCGTGTAGCTGATACATCAGTATTGTTTTGATTTAATGACCTAAATACCGCGTAGATAATACATCAGTATTGTTTTGATTTAATGACCTAAATACCGCGAAGATAATACATCAGTATTGTTTTGATTTAATGAACTAAATACCGTGTAGATAATACATCAGTATTGTTTTGATTTAATGACCTAAATACCGCGTAGATAATACATCAGTATTGTTATGATTTAATGAAATAAATACCGTGTAGATAATACATCAGTATTGTTTTGAATTAATGAACTAAATACCGTGTAGATAATACATCAGTATTGTTTGAACTTAATGAACTAAATACCGTGAAGATAATACATCAGTATTGTTTTGATTTAATGAAATAAATACCGTGTAGATAATACATCAGTATTGTATGGACTTAATGAACTAAATACCGTGTAGATAATACATCAGTATTGTTTTGATTTAATGAACTAAATACTGCGTAGATAATACATCAGTATTGTTTTGATTTAATGACCTAAATACCGCGTAGATAATACATCAGTATTGTTTTGATTTAATGACCTAAATACCGCGTAGATAATGCACCAGTATTGTTTTGATTTAATGAACTAAATACCGCGTAGATAATACATCAGTATTGTTTTGATTTAATGAACTAAATACCGTGTAGATAATACATCAGTATTGTTTGGACTTAATGAAATAAATACCGTGTAGATAATACATCAGTATTGTTTTGATTTAATGACCTAAATACCGTGTAGATAATACATCAGTATTGTTTGGACTTAATGAACTAAATACCGTGTAGATAATACATCAGTATTGTTTTGATTTAATGAACTAAATACCGCGTACATAATACATCAGTATTGTTTTGATTTAATGAAATAAATACCGCGTAGATAATACGTCAGTATTGTTTTGATTTAATGAACTAAATACCGCGTAGATAATACATCAGTATTGTTTTGATTTAATGAAATAAATACCGTGTAGATAATACATCAGTATTGTTTTGATTTAATGACCTAAATACCGCGTAGCTAATACATCAGTATTGTTTTGATTTAATGAACTAAATACCGTGTATATAATACATCAGTATTGTTTTGATTTAATGACCTAAATACCGCGTAGATAATACGTCAGTATTGTTTTGATTTAATGACCTAAATACCGAGTAGATAATACATCAGTATTGTTTTGATTTAATGACCTAAATACCGCGAAGATAATACATCAGTATTGTTTTGATTTAATGAAATCAATACCGTGTAGCTAATACATCAGTATTGTTTTGATTTAATGACCTAAATACCGCGTAGATAATACATCAGTATTGTTTTGATTTAATGACCTAAATACCGCGAAGATAATACATCAGTATTGTTTTGATTTAATGAACTAAATACCGTGTAGATAATACATCAGTATTGTTTTGATTTAATGACCTAAATACCGCGTAGATAATACATCAGTATTGTTATGATTTAATGAAATAAATACCGTGTAGATAATACATCAGTATTGTTTTGAATTAATGAACTAAATACCGTGTAGATAATACATCAGTATTGTTTTGATTTAATGAACTAAATACCGTGTAGATAATACATCAGTATTGTTTTGATTTAATGAAATCAATACCGTGTAGCTAATACATCAGTATTGTTTTGATTTAATGACCTAAATACCGCGTAGATAATACATCAGTATTGTTTTGATTTAATGACCTAAATACCGCGAAGATAATACATCAGTATTGTTTTGATTTAATGAACTAAATACCGTGTAGATAATACATCAGTATTGTTTTGATTTAATGACCTAAATACCGCGTAGATAATACATCAGTATTGTTATGATTTAATGAAATAAATACCGTGTAGATAATACATCAGTATTGTTTTGAATTAATGAACTAAATACCGTGTAGATAATACATCAGTATTGTTTGAACTTAATGAACTAAATACCGTGAAGATAATACATCAGTATTGTTTTGATTTAATGAAATAAATACCGTGTAGATAATACATCAGTATTGTATGGACTTAATGAACTAAATACCGTGTAGATAATACATCAGTATTGTTTTGATTTAATGAACTAAATACTGCGTAGATAATACATCAGTATTGTTTGGACATAATGAACTAAATTCCGTGTAGATAATACATCAGTATTGTTTTGATTTAATGAAATAAATACCGTGTAGATAATACATCAGTATTGTTTGGACTAAATGAACTAAATACCGTGTAGATAATACATCAGTATTGTTTTGAATTAATGAAATAAATACCGCGTAGATAATACATCAGTATTGTTTTGATGTAATGAACTAAATACCGCGTAGATAATGCACCAGTATTGTTTTGATTTAATGAACTAAATACCGCGTAGATAATACACCAGTATTGTTTTGATTTAATGAACTAAATACCGCGTAGATAATACATCAGTATTGTTTTTATTTAATGAACTAAATACCGCGTAGATAATGCACCAGTATTGTTTTGATTTAATGAACTAAATACCGCGTAGATAATACATCAGTATTGTTTTGATTTAATGACCTAAATACCGCGTAGATAATACATCAGTATTGTTATGATTTAATGAACTAAATACCGTGTAGATAATACATCAGTATTGTTATGACTTAATGAACTAAATACCGTGTAGATAATACATCAGTATTGTTATGATTTAATGAACTAAATACCGTGTAGATAATACATCAGTATTGTTATGATTTAATGACCTAAATCCCGCGTAGATAATACATCAGTATTGTTTTGATTTAATGACCTAAATACCGCGTAGATAATACATCAGTATTGTTTTGATTTAATGACCTAAATACCGCGAAGATAATACATCAGTATTGTTTTGATTTAATGAACTAAATACCGTGTATATAATACATCAGTATTGTTTTGATTTAATGAAATAAATACCGTGTAGATAATACATCAGTACTGTTTTGATTTAATGACCTAAATACCGCGTAGATAATACATCAGAATTGTTTTGATTTAATGACCTAAATACCGCGTAGATAATACATCAGTATTGTTTTGATTTAATGACCTAAATACCGCGAAGATAATACATCAGTATTGTTTTGATTTAATGAACTAAATACCGTGTAGATAATACATCAGTACTGTTTTGATTTAATGACCTAAATACCGCGTAGATAATACATCAGTATTGTTTTGATTTAATGACCTAAATACCGCGAAGATAATACTTCAGTATTGTTTTGATTTAATGAACTAAATACCGTGTAGATAATACATCAGTATTGTTTTGATTTAATGAACTAAATACCGTGTAGATAATACATCAGTATTGTTTTCATTTAATGACCTAAATACCGCGAAGATAATACATCAGTATTGTTTTGATTTAATGAACTAAATACCGTGTAGATAATACATCAGTATTGTTTTGATTTCGTTTATAAACAAAAAAACACTGTTTTAGTTTCTTTATAAACACATTAGTAATGGTTTTATTTTCTTCATAAACGCAACAATAATGGTTTTATTTTTTATAAACAAAAGAAAACTGGTTTTAGTTTTTTACTAACATAGCAGTTATGTTTTTAGGGTTTGTTTATAAACTCAACAATACTGGTTTTAGTTTCTTTATAAACACAACAATAATGTTTTTAGTATGTTTATAAACTCAACAATACCGTTTTTAGTTTCTTTATAAACACAACAATAATGATTTTAGGGTTTGTTTATAAACTCAACAATACTGGTTTTAGTGTCTTTATAAACACAACAATAATGTTTTTAGTCTGTTTATAAACTCAACAATACCGTTTTTAGTTTCTTTATAAACACAACAATAATGTTTTTAGTCTGTTTATAAACTCAACAATACTATTCTTAGTTTCTTTGTAAAAACAACAGCAGAGTTTGAAGTTTTTAAAAACTCAACAATACCGTTTTTAGTTTCTTTATAAACACAACAATAATGTTTTTAGTCTGTTTATAAACTCAACAATACTATTCTTAGTTTCTTTATAAACATAACAATAATGTTTTTAGTCTGTTTATAAACTCAACAATACCGTTTTTAGTTTCTTTATAAACACAACAATAATGTTTTTAGTATAATAATACAAGCGTCGACGGTGTTTGAGCTTGAAACTGGTAACGTTGTGGAAACAATTTCTTTCTCCAACAAAACCTAATATCTAGAAACTTCTAATTTTAGTACACTGTTCCCTACTTTGTCGTTTCACGTTTAAAGAACCTTCTCTCAGATAGTGCCTTTATTGAACCATAAACGTGTTTTCTCCCAGCACCAGAGTCAGCCATCTCCAGTTATTGCGATAGTAAAATTAGTTACTTTATGAAAATCGACTTATCAGCGTCTCAGCCTAATGTTGTCTCCTGTTCACTGAAGGCTGCCGTATCTGTCACCAATAAAACTGTTGTAAACTGAGTAAAATTATAAAAGGTGTGAACACTAACACGAAACCGGTTATGTGCGAACCTATCATCACGGTATTATTAGTGTTATCGAACCTATCATCATTAGTGTTATCGAACCTATCATCACCGTATAATTAGTGTTATCGAACCTATCATCACCGTATAATTAGTGTTATCGAACCTATCATCACCGTGTCATTAGTGTTATCGAACCTATCATCACCGTATCATTAGTGTTATCGAACCTATCATCACCGTGTCATTAGTGTTATCGAACCTATCATCACCGTGTCATTAGTGTTATCGAACCTATCATCACCGTATAATTAGTGTTATCGAACCTATCATCACCGTATAATTAGTGTTATCGAACCTATCATCACCGTGTCATTAGTGTTATCGAACCTATCATCACCGTGTCATTAGTGTTATCGAACCTATCATCACCGTGTCATTGGTGTTATCGAACCTATCATCACCGTGTCATTGGTGTTATCGAACCTATCATCACCGTGTCATTAGTGTTATCGAACCTATCATTAACGTGTCATTAGTGTTATCGAACCTATCATCACCGTATAATTAGTGTTATCGAACCTATCATCACCGTGTCATTAGTGTTATCGAACCTATCATCACCGTGTCATTAGTGTTATCGAACCTATCATCACCGTGTCATTAGTGTTATCGAACCTATCATCACCGTGTCATTAGTGTTATCGAACCTATCATCACCGTGTCATTAGTGTTATCGAACCTATCATCACCGTGTCATTGGTGTTATCGAACCTATCATCACCGTGTCATTGGTGTTATCGAACCTATCATCACCGTATAATTAGTGTTATCGAACCTATCATCACCGTGTCATTAGTGTTATCGAACCTATCATCACCGTGTCATTGGTGTTATCGAACCTATCATCACCGTATAATTGGTGTTATCGAACCTATCATCACCGTGTCATTAGTGTTATCGAACCTATCATCACCGTGTCATTAGTGTTATCGAACCTATCATCATTAGTGTTATCGAACCTATCATCACCGTATAATTAGTGTTATCGAACCTATCATCACCGTATAATTAGTGTTATCGAACCTATCATCACCGTGTCATTAGTGTTATCGAACCTATCATCACCGTATCATTAGTGTTATCGAACCTATCATCACCGTGTCATTGGTGTTATCGAACCTATCATCACCGTGTCATTGGTGTTATCGAACCTATCATCACCGTGTCATTGGTGTTATCGAACCTATCATCACCGTGTCATTGGTGTTATCGAACCTATCATCACCGTGTCATTAGTGTTATCGAACCTATCATCACCGTGTCATTAGTGTTATCGAACCTATCATCACCGTGTCATTAGTGTTATCGAACCTATCATCACCGTGTCATTAGTGTTATCGAACCTATCATCACCGTGTCATTGGTGTTATCGAACCTATCATCACCGTGTCATTAGTGTTATCGAACCTATCATCACCCGTGTCATTAGTGTTATCGAACCTATCATCACCGTGTCATTGGTGTTATCGAACCTATCATCACCGTGTCATTAGTGTTATCGAACCTATCATCACCGTGTCATTGGTGTTATCGAACCTATCATCACCGTGTCATTAGTGTTATCGAACCTATCATCACCGTGTCATTAGTGTTATCGAACCTATCATCGCCGTGTCATTAGTGTTATCGAACCTATCATCGCCGTGTCATTAGTGTTATCGAACCTATCATCACCGTGTCATTAGTGTTATCGAACCTATCATCACCGTGTCATTAGTGTTATCGAACCTATCATCACCGTGTCATTGGTGTTATCGAACCTATCATCACCTATCATCATCGCCGTGTCATTAGTGTTATCGAACCTATCATCACCGTATAATTGGTGTTATCGAACCTATCATCACCGTGTCATTGGTGTTATCGAACCTATCATCACCGTGTCATTAGTGTTATCGAACCTATCATCACCGTATCATTGGTGTTATCGAACCTATCATCACCGTGTCATTGGTGTTATCGAACCTATCATCACCGTGTCATTAGTGTTATCGAACCTATCATCACCGTGTCATTGGTGTTATCGAACCTATCATCACCGTATCATTGGTGTTATCGAAACTATCATCACCGTATCATTAGTGTTATCGAAACTATCATCATTGGTGTTATCGAACCTATCATCATTACTGTTATCGAACCTATCATCACCGTGTCATTGGTGTTATCGAACCTATCATCATTGGTGTTATCGAACCTATCATCACCGTGTCATTGGTGTTATCGAACCTATCATCACCCGTATAATTAGTGTTATCGAACCTATCATTACCGTGTCATTGGTGTTATCGAACCTATCATCACCGTGTCATTAGTGTTATCGAACCTATCATCACCGTGTCATTAGTGTTATCGAACCTATCATCACCGTGTCATTGGTGTTATCGAACCTATCATCACCGTGTCATTAGTGTTATCGAACCTATCATCACCGTGTCATTAGTGTTATCGAACCTATCATTACCGTGTCATTGGTGTTATCGAACCTATCATCACCGTGTCATTGGTGTTATCGAACCTATCATCACCGTGTCATTGGTGTTATCGAACCTATCATCACTGTGTCATTGGTGTTATCGAACCTATCATCACCGTATATATTAGTGTTATCGAACCTATCATCACCGTGTCATTAGTGTTATCGAACCTATCATCACCGTGTCATTAGTGTTATCGAACCTATCATCATTGGTGTTATCGAACCTATCATCACCGTGTCATTGGTGTTATCGAACCTATCATCACCGTGTCATTGGTGTTATCGAACCTATCATCACCGTGTCATTAGTGTTATCGAACCTATCATCACCGTGTCATTAGTGTTATCGAACCTATCATTACCGTGTCATTAGTGTTATCGAACCTATCATCACCGTGTCATTAGTGTTATCGAACCTATCATCACCGTGTCATTAGTGTTATCGAACCTATCATCACCGTGTCATTAGTGTTATCGAACCTATCATCACCGTGTCATTAGTGTTATCGAACCTATCATCACCGTGTCATTAGTGTTATCGAACCTATCATCACCGTGTCATTAGTGTTATCGAACCTATCATCACCGTGTCATTAGTGTTATCGAACCTATCATCACCGTGTCATTAGTGTTATCGAACCTATCATCACCGTGTCATTAGTGTTATCGAACCTATCATCACCGTGTCATTAGTGTTATCGAACCTATCATCACCGTGTCATTAGTGTTATCGAACCTATCATCACCGTGTCATTAGTGTTATCGAACCTATCATCACCGTGTCATTAGTGTTATCGAACCTATCATCACCGTGTCATTAGTGTTATCGAACCTATCATCACCGTGTCATTAGTGTTATCGAACCTATCATCGCCGTGTCATTAGTGTTATCGAACCTATCATCACCGTGTCATTAGTGTTATCGAAACTATCATCACCGTGTCATTAGTGTTATCGAACCTATCATCACCGTGTCATTAGTGTTATCGAACCTATCATCGCCGTGTCATTAGTGTTATCGAACCTATCATCACCGTATAATTAGTGTTATCGAACCTATCATCACCGTGTCATTAGTGTTATCGAACCTATCATCACCGTGTCATTAGTGTTATCGAACCTATCATCACCGTATCATTAGTGTTATCGAACCTATCATCACCGTGTCATTAGTGTTATCGAACCTATCATCACCGTGTCATTAGTGTTATCGAACCTATCATCACCGTGTCATTAGTGTTATCGAACCTATCATCACCGTATCATTAGTGTTATCGAAACTATCATCACCGTATCATTAGTGTTATCGAAACTATCATCACCGTGTCATTAGTGTTATCGAACCTATCATCATTAGTGTTATCGAACCTATCATCATTACTGTTATCGAACCTATCATCACCGTGTCATTAGTGTTATCGAACCTATCATCATTAGTGTTATCGAACCTATCATCACCGTGTCATTAGTGTTATCGAACCTATCATCACCGTATAATTAGTGTTATCGAACCTATCATTACCGTGTCATTAGTGTTATCGAACCTATCATCACCGTATAATTAGTGTTATCGAACCTATCATCACCGTGTCATTAGTGTTATCGAACCTATCATCACCGTGTCATTAGTGTTATCGAACCTATCATCACCGTGTCATTAGTGTTATCGAACCTATCATCACCGTGTCATTAGTGTTATCGAACCTATCATTACCGTGTCATTAGTGTTATCGAACCTATCATCACCGTGTCATTAGTGTTATCGAACCTATCATCACCGTGTCATTAGTGTTATCGAACCTATCATCACTGTGTCATTAGTGTTATCGAACCTATCATCACCGTATAATTAGTGTTATCGAACCTATCATCACCGTGTCATTAGTGTTATCGAACCTATCATCATTAGTGTTATCGAACCTATCATCACCGTGTCATTAGTGTTATCGAACCTATCATCACCGTGTCATTAGTGTTATCGAACCTATCATCACCGTGTCATTAGTGTTATCGAACCTATCATCACCGTGTCATTAGTGTTATCGAACCTATCATCACCGTGTCATTAGTGTTATCGAACCTATCATTACGGTATCATTAGTGTTATCGAACCTATCATCACCGTGTCATTAGTGTTATCGAAACTATCATCACCGTGTCATTAGTGTCATCGAACCTATCATATCCTTGTCATTAGTGTTATCGAACCTGTCATCACCGTGTCATTAGTGTTATCGAACCTATCATCACCCTGTCATTAGTGTTATAATTCTGGATTATTCATAATTTTAAACTAGTAATTGAAGTCATAATTTGCATAATTAAATTGTTAATAATTAATGAGTTATTGTAGTCTGGGTGTGGCCAAGTGTTAGAGTGCCTTCCATAAAAATCCGAGGGTTCGTATTTCGCGAACCGTTTCCATGAAAACAACATTAGAGCTGTGGATGATTTTTAGACAATCGGTTTGGTCTAACTATTAAGTCATTGAAAAGCTAGACGCTAGAACTAGTCACAACAAAATTAGCAGATAGCCCTTGTGCAGCTTTGTGAGAACATTCTGAAACAAACACTAGCCATAACCCTGCGTAAAATGTTTAGATTATAGCTTAGCCACGATATTCTAATTAACATCCAGGTCATTAAAATATAGTTCATTGTTTAGTCAAGGTCGTGAGATAAAGGCTTTAATTTTGGAATTATAACGTATCAATGGCTTACAGCCTGTAACCTTTTATAGATCGTGAAGTAATAGTTGTCAAGTTCACCTTTCTTAGAATACAGAATACTAGAGTCTGAAAAATATAAGCGAAACGGAATGCATATGGAAATAGTGTATGAGGTCTTCGCGAAATATTCAAAGAAATATATTAAATTTTATTTCTGTTTTTGTTGAATTTATTGAGGGCCATCTGGTGTTCATAGTTTAGAAGTAATAGACGAGACAACGAGTAAACACAGACCAAAGTTGAATAAAACCGAAAAGTAGCAACAAGTGGTGAGTATATATACAATATCTACTGTTACATCATTAGCTAGTTTGAATAATTAGAAAACAAGGGACAAGATTAACATCTGTCTCCTTTGAATTTAGTTGTATACAGAATTCGAACAGCTCATTTTTAGCTCTTTTGCTAAAACAAGCAAATAGTAGGTAGTTTTTATTCGCACACTAATTAAGACATATATATTTATGAATAAAAGTAATACATAAGAACACTATGGTTTATACACGAAGTAAATATTCTGTTTTGTTTTACTTATTACAATAGCAAAACCTTTCAAAGCTATTTCTCGTCCATTGGATTGTAATAACTATCAAATCACATGAAATAATATCCGAATAACAGCTTGAAATTAATTTAAACTTAAAAAAATTAAAACAATGTAATATACCGTCCATATCAGATTACATTAATAGTATATTAACCACAATAGACTTATATTTGTGATTATCTTAACCACAACGACTTATGTTTGTGATTATCTTAACCACAACGACTTATATTTGTGATTATCTTAACCACAACGACTTATATTTGTGATTATCTTAACCACAACGACTTATATTTGTGATTATCTTAACCACAACGACTTATGTTTGTGATTATCTTAACCACAACGACTTATATTTGTGATTATCCCAGCTACGATCAGTATGCGATGTTTTTATAATAAAATAAAAATTTATTAAGTCTATAGAAGTCTATATAATAGAGGAAATATATAGGAAAGGCTAGAAGATTTTACACGTTTCCTGAGTTATTTATACAAGTTTATGTGTAGCTTCTACATAAAATTTGTAAAACTAGAACTGTTGTTTTCACTGTATTCACCTGATCCCAATGAATTCAAAAACAGTTTAAACACAATTATTTAGGATTACAAAACTAAATGCTCGAAAATTCACCACTCAACAAATCAGGTAGGTAGATTTAACTGGTAAAAACAAGAAACTGGTAAAGTGGGAGATTTAACTGGCATAACAACAACAGATCAGGTAGGTAGATTTAACTGGTAAAAACAAGAAACTGGTAAAGTGGGAGATGTAAGTGGCATAACAACAACAGATCAGGTAGGTAGATTTAACTGGTAAAAACAAGAAACTGGTAAAGTGGAGATTTAACTGGCATAACAACAACAGATCAGGTAGGTAGATTTAACTGGTAAAAACAAGAAACTGGTAAAGTGGGAGATTTAACTGGCATAACAACAACAGATCAGGTAGGTAGATTTAACTGGTAAAAACAAGAAACTGGTAAAGTGGGCGATGTAAGTGGCATAACAACAACAGATCAGGTAGGTAGATTTAACTGGTAAAAACAAGAAACTGGTAAAATGGGAGATGTAAGTGGCATAACAACAACAGATCAGGTAGGTAGATTTAACTGGTAAAAACAAGAAACTGGTAAAGTGGGAGATGTAAGTGGCATAACAACAACAGATCAGGTAGGTAGATTTAACTGGTAAAAACAAGAAACTGGTAAAGTGGGAAATGTAAGTGGCATAACAACAACAGATCAGGTAGGTAGATTTAACTGGTAAAAACAAGAAACTGGTAAAGTGGGAGATTTAACTGGCATAACAACAACAGATCAGGTAGGTAGATTTAACTGGTAAAAACAAGAAACTGGTAAAGTGGGAGATGTAAGTGGCATAACAACAACAGATCAGGTAGGTAGATTTATGTGGTAAAACAAGAAACTGGTAAAGTGGGAGATTTAACTGGCATAACAACAACAGATCAGGCAGGTAGATTTAACTGGTAAAAACAAGAAACTGGTAAAGTGGGAGATGTAAGTGGCATAACAACAACAGATCAGTTAGGTAGATTTAACTGGTAAAAACAAGAAACTGGTAAAGTGGGAGATTTAACTGGCATAACAACAACAGATCAGGTAGGTAGATTTAACTGGTAAAAACAAGAAACTGGTAAAGTGGGAGATGTAAGTGGCATAACAACAACAGATCAGGTAGGTAGATTTAACTGGTAAAAACAAGAAACTGGTAAAGTGTAGATTTAACTGGTATAACAACAACAGGTCAGGTAGGTAGATTTAACTGGTAAAAACAAGAAACTGGTAAAGTGGGAGATTTAACTGGCATAACAACAACAGATCAGGTAGGTAGATTTAACTGGTAAAAACAAGAAACTGGTAAAGTGGGAGATTTAACTGGCATAACAACAACAGATCAGGTAGGTAGATTTAACTGGTAAAAACAAGAAACTGGTAAAGTGGAGATTTAACTGGCATAACAACAACAGATCAGGTAGGTAGATTTAACTGGTAAAAACAAGAAACTGGTAAAGTGGGAGATTTAACTGGCATAACAACAACAGATCAGGTAGGTAGATTTAACTGGTAAAAACAATAAACTGGTAAAGTGGGAGATGTAAGTGGCATAACAACAACAGATCAGGTAGGTAGATTTAACTGGTAAAAACAAGAAACTGGTAAAGTGGGAGATGTAAGTGGCATAACAACAACAGATCAGGTAGGTAGATTTAACTGGTAAAAACAAGAAACTGGTAAAGTGGGAGATTTAACTGGCATAACAACAACAGATCAGGTAGGTAGATTTAACTGGTAAAAACAAGAAACTGGTAAAGTGGGAGATTTAACTGGCATAACAACAACAGATCAGGTAGGTAGATTTAACTGGTAAAAACAAGAAACTGGTAAAGTGGGAGATTTAACTGGCATAACAACAACAGATCAGGTAGGTAGATTTAACTGGTAAAAACAAGAAACTGGTAAAGTGGGAGATGTAAGTGGCATAACAACAACAGATCAGGTAGGTAGATTTAACTGGTAAAAACAAGAAACTGGTAAAATGGGAGATTTAACTGGCATAACAACAACAGATCAGGTAGGTAGATTTAACTGGTAAAAACAAGAAACTGGTAAAGTGGAGATTTAACTGGTATAACAACAACAGATCAGGTAGGTAGATTTAATGTAATACGCTCATATGATTGGACTTTCAGGATCAGATATGGAGTTATTGTGTTGATAGATACATGAAGTTGATATTAGAAACATGTATTTCAGCATTAATTCATTAGAATATATATTATTATAATTTAATGTGACCGCGAGGTGCAATATGTATTTGAAACTTTTGTTTGAACACACGAGACACTTAGAATGGTCGTATTTTGGTCAAATCTGCTGTTAAGAGTAGCAGAACAGGAAGTCATAGGAGACACTGATTTATGTTACAGTCCGGTGTTTCACTTCCAAAAGACGAGTTATAACGGAAGTTGATATTGAGAGAAATGAACTTCGAAAGGTCACTTAGAGTTTGCGAAACGTTTTCTGCGGACTGAAAGTAAAGTGAAGAAGTCATGAAGTTTAAATTTCACGTCGTGAAATGTTTGTCGCCTGATAGTTAAACACGAAACATATAGGAGTCGCTAAAGTGACAAAAAGGAATGTTGTCATGACACCCGAGGTTTTATTTTTCAAACCTTTAGTTCCATATAGATTTCGAGATAAAAAAAAAAAATTATAAGAACATTACTGTTCTTATACCCATAGCAGAGGTATCAGATAACTAATGTGTTAAACATGGTGTAAGATAACAGAACTATTGTGTTAAACATGGTGTGAGATAACATAACTAATGTATTAAACATGGTGTGAGATAACATAACTAATATATTAAACATGGTGTGAGATAATATAACTAATGTGTTAAACATGATGTAAGATAACAGATAACTAATGTGTTAAACATGGTGTCAGTTAACAGATAACTAATATGTTAAACAGGGCGTCAGTTAACAGATAACTGATGTGTTAAACATGGTTTAAAATAACATAACTAATGTGTTACACATGGTGTAAGATACGTATTTTCCCTCTACACATAGCAAGTGTAACAGATATGAAGCTAGTTTTATTGTATATTGTTGTAACATCACTGGGGTGTTTCCCATCATATAAAAGTGAATTTCTTCCTCCAGAAGTAGATACTGATGTAAGATTTGTATTATAAACATTACTTATTAAACATACTTATTACCAGTCATGTAAAATAAGATAACCAACTGATACTGATGTAAGATTTGTATTATAAACATTACTTATTAAACATACTTATCACCAGTCATGTAAAATAAGATAACCAACTGATACTGATGTAAGATTTGTATTATAAACATCACTTATTAAACATACTTATTACCAGTCATGTAAAATAAGATAACCAACTGATACTGATGTAATATTTGTATTATAAACATTACTTATTAAACATACTTATTACCAGTCATGTAAAATAAGATAACCAACTGATACTGATGTAAGATTTGTATTATAAACATCACTTATTAAACATACTTATTACCAGTCATGTAAAATAAGATAACCAACTGATACTGATGTAAGATTTGTATTATAAACATCACTTATTAAACATACTTATTACCAGTCATGTAAAATAAGATAACCAACTGATACTGATGTAAGATTTGTATTATAAACATTACTTATTAAACATACTTATTACCAGTCATGTAAAATAAGATAACCAACTGATACTGATGTAAGATTTGTATTATAAACATCACTTATTAAACATACTTATTACCAGTCATGTAAAATAAGATAACCAACTGATACTGATGTAAGATTTGTATTATAAACATTACTTATTAAACATACTTATTACCAGTCATGTAAAATAAGATAACCAACTGATACTGATGTAAGATTTGTATTAAACATTACTTATTAAACATACTTATTACCAGTCATGTAAAATAAGATAACCAACTGATACTGATGTAAGATTTGTATTATAAACATCACTTATTAAACATACTTATTACCAGTCATGTAAAATAAGATAACCAACTAATACTGATGTAAGATTTGTATTATAAACATTACTTATTAAACATACTTATTACCAGTCATGTAAAATAAGATAACCAACTGATACTGATGTAAGATTTGTATTATAAACATCACTTATTAAACATACTTATTACCAGTCATGTAAAATAAGATAACCAACTGATACTGATGTAAGATTTGTATTATAAACATTACTTATTAAACATACTTATTACCAGTCATGTAAAATAAGATAACCAACTGATACTGATGTAAGATTTGTATTAAACATTACTTATTAAACATACTTATTACCAGTCATGTAAAATAAGATAACCAACTGATACTGATGTAAGATTTGTATTAAACATTACTTATTAAACATACTTATTACCAGTCATGTAAAATAAGATAACCAACTGATACTGATGTAAGATTTGTATTAAACATTACTTATTAAACATACTTATTACCAGTCATGTAAAATAAGATAACCAACTGAAAACATGTTGCAAACTTCAATAAAATTCTACAACTTTGAGTTCGAGAGTACAAGTTGTATATCGATTCTAGCTACGAGTGAATAATATACACCTTATAATTTGTTTGTTTAAAAAATAAACACTCTATATTGTTTAATTTTATTAAATACCCCCTGACGTATCTTGGTTTTAATAACACACACCCTACAGTTTCTTTGTGTTAAAATACACCATGAAATGTCTCTTTGTTAAGGAGCGAACATCGCTGTCGAAAGCCTAAAGTTCCATGATTGGTTGACTTTTTCGCGTTTGCTGTGTTACTGTGGACGGTAGTGTAAGACAGGAATACCTGAATGCCTTTAGGTGTTCATCTAAAGCTAATGTATAACGTTTCATACGGCAGCATACTGTTAGTAGAGACGAGGACAGTATATACGTCATTTTCAACACACACGTGTCTCCCCTAAAAAAAACTCAGTTCTTTAAACATTTCAAAGAGAAAAGCATCTCTTACTTAACGTATCTAACAAATGAAAAAATAATAAAACCATCTTGGTATTGGATTACAAACCAGAATAAGCTGGACGATTTAACTTAAACAACAACAATAAATTACAATACCATCATATATGTAATAACGTTATCACTGGAATACCGTCATATATGTACTAACGTTACCACTGAAATACCGTCACATATGTAATAACGTTATCACTGGAATACCGTCATGTATGTACTAACATCGAATTTAAATTTTGGTGATGTGTTTAAAACATGAGAAATTTGAAACCTACGTGTTATCTACTAATGTTTCATTATATGATCCTTTACTAACCCAGTGGTGATAACAAAACGACGGATTGTATGGAAAATTTTATGAAAGTGCATAAAGTAATACATTTTAACAACGAATAATCAACGAATGTTCCACTGCTATAATATATGGACGTGTTCATATAACATGTTCATAATTCATCGTTGTTTAGTTGTCTTTACTTTCAGTATAATATGTGGACATATTCATATAACATGTTCATGATTCATCGTTGTTTAGTTGTCTTTACTTTCAGTATAATATGTGGACATATTCATATAACATGTTCATGATTCATCTTTGTTTAGTTGTCTTTACTTTCAGTATCATATGTAGACATATTCATATAACATGTTCATGATTCATTGTTGTTTAGTTGTCTTTACTTTCAGTATAATATGTGGACATATTCATATAACATGTTCATGATTCATTGTTGTTTAGTTGTCTTTACTTTCAGTATAATATGTGGACATGTTCATATAACATGTTCATGATTCATCGTTGTTTAGTTGTCTTTACTTTCAGTATAATATGTGGACATGTTCATATAACATGTTCATGATTCATCGTTGTTTAGTTGTCCTTACTTTCAGTATAATATGTGGAGATATTTATATAATATGTTCATGATTCATCTTTGTTTAGTTGTCTTTACTTTCAATATAATATGTGGACATATTCATATAACATGTTCATGATTCATCGTTGTTTAGTTGTCTTTACTTTCAGTATAATATGTGGACATATTCATATAACATGTTCATGTATCATTGTTGTTTAGTTGTCTTTACTTTCAGTATAATATGTGGACATATTCATATAAGATGTTCATGATTCATCTTTGTTTAGTTGTCTTTACTTTCAGTATCATATGTGGACATATTCATATAACATGTTCATAATTCATCGTTGTTTAGTTGTCTTTACTTTCAGTATAATATGTGGACATATTCATATAACATGTTCATGATTCATCTTTGTTTAGTTGTCTTTACTTTCAGTATCATATGTGGACATATTCATATAACATGTTCATGATTCATCGTTGTTTAGTTGTCTTTAAAACAACTTTTCCCTCTACTTGGAATGTACTAAAACTGTGAAATTTTTCGTCTTGTTATATTTTTAAATTACATATTACGGACATTTTTTATAACCCATGAACTTTAATATATCGTTCTGTTATTTGAGTACATCTCTTTTAAAAGCTCATATCTTTAATTCGAACTCGTAATTTTGTATTATATGAATATTATAATGTGAAGTCCAGTTACTTCTATAGCCACTTTGTTTGGCGGGTATTACGTAAAATCCAATCATCTTGTCGGAGAATTTTCAATTTTGAACGAAAGATTACTTCTGAAAGGGAAAATCTGTCCTTTGTAGAAAATCCTTCTATGGAGATATAGGATAGAAGTTAATGTATGTTTAGTGTACTTGTTGCTGGTTAAAGCGTTAAATAACAGTAAATCTTCTAGCCCGTAAGAAGTCACGTGGAAGCATGAGAAACAGTTCTAGTGTATGGATGAAATTCTTTTAGACAGACAATAACAAGTTTCCAGTGTGTAGAGTGTGAAACGATAGGAACTAGTGTGAGTGTGTATATTGAAGAAAGTGTGAAACGATAGGAACTAGTGTGAGTGTGTATATTGAAGAAAGTGTGAAACGATAGGAACTAGTGTGAGTGTATATTGAAGAAAGTGTGAAACGATAGGAACTAGTGTGAGTGTATATTGAAGAAAGTGTGAAACGATAGGAACTAGTGTGAGTGTGTATTGAAGAAAGTGTGAAACGATAGGAACCAGTGTGAGTGTATATTGAAAGAAAGTGTGAAACGATAGGAACTAGTGTGAGTGTGTATATTGAAGAAAGTGTGAAACGATAGGAACTAGTGTGAGTGTGTATATTGAAGAAAGTGTGAAACGATAGGAACTAGTGTGAGTGTATATTGAAGAAAGTGTGAAACGATAGGAACCAGTGTGAGTGTATATTGAAGAAAGTGTGAAACCGATAGGAACCAGTGTGAGTGTATACTGAAGAAAGAAAGTGTGAAACGATAGGAACCAGTGTGAGTGTGTATATTGAAGAAAGTGTGAAACGATAGGAACTAGTGTGAGTGTATATTGAAGAAAGTGTGAAACGATAGGAACTAGTGTGAGTGTGTATTGAAGAAAGTGTGAAACGATAGGAACTGGTGTGAGTGTGTATATTGAAGAAAGTGTGAAACGATAGGAACTAGTGTGAGTGTGTATATTGAAGAAAGTGTGAAACGATAGGAACTAGTGTGAGTGTGTATATTGAAGAAAGTGTGAAACGATAGGAACTAGTGTGAGTGTGTATATTGAAGAAAGTGTGAATCGATAGGAACTAGTGTGAGTGTGTATTGAAGAAAGTGTGAAACGATAGGAACTAGTGTGAGTGTGTATATTGAAGAAAGTGTGAAACGATAGGAACTGGTGTGAGTGTTTTTTGAAGAAAGTGTGAAATACATGAGAGATGTGACGTATAATGAAACAGAGTTAAATACGGGTCACTAAAATATTATTTTATTACTACTTGACC
>NC_134827.1:45619974-45670751 GCF_004210375.1 Tachypleus tridentatus | reverse complement strand
CTACATGTGTACAGTATCAAACAGTACAAGTTGACTATCTATGATATTCTACATGTGTACAGTATCAAACAGTACAAGTTGACTATTTATGAGTATTCTACATGTGTACAGTATCAAACAGTACAAGTTGACTATCTATGATATTCTACATGTGTACAGTATCAAACAGTACAAGTTGACTATCTATGATATTCTACATGTGTACAGTATCAAACAGTACAAGTTGACTATCTATGATATTCTACATGTGTACAGTATCAAACAGTACAAGTTGACTATCTATGATATTCTACATGTGTACAGTATCAAACAGTACAAGTTGACTATCTATGATATTCTACATGTGTACAGTATCAAACAGTACAAGTTGACTATCTATGATATTCTACATGTACAGTATCAAACAGTACAAGTTGACTATCTATGATATTCTACATGTGTACAGTATCAAACAGTACAAGTTGACTATCTATGATATTCAGCATTTGTACTATGTACAGTATCAAACAGTACAAGTTGACTATCTATGATATTCTACATGTGTACAGTATCAAACAGTACAAGTTGACTATCTATGATATTCTACATGTGTACAGTATCAAACAGTACAAGTTGACTATCTATGATATTCTACATGTGTACAGTATCAAACAGTACAAGTTGACTATCTATGATATTCCTACATGTGTACAGTATCAAACAGTACAAGTTGACTATTTATGATATTCTACATGTGTACAGTATCAAACAGTACAAGTTGACTATCTATGATATTCTACATGTGTACAGTATCAAACAGTACAAGTTGACTATCTATGATATTCTACATGTGTACAGTATCAAACAGTACAAGTTGACTATCTATGATATTCTACATGTGTACAGTATCAAACAGTACAAGTTGACTATCTATGATATTCTACATGTGTACAGTATCAAACAGTACAAGTTGACTATCTATGGTATTCTACATGTGTACAGTATCAAACAGTACAAGTTGACTATCTATGATATTCTCCTATGTGTACAGTATCAAACAGTACAAGTTGACTATCTATGATATCTTCATGTGTACAGTATCAAACAGTACAAGTTGACTATCTACAGATATGGTATTCTACATGTGTACAGTATCAAACAGTACAAGTTGACTATCTATGATATTCTACATGTGTACAGTATCAAACAGTACAAGTTGACTATTTATGGTATTCTACATGTGTACAGTATCAAACAGTACAAGTTGACTATCTATGATATTCTACATGTGTACAGTATCAAACAGTACAAGTTGACTATCATGATATTCTACATGTGTACAGTATCAAACAGTACAAGTTGACTATTTATGGTATTCTACATGTGTACAGTATCAAACAGTACAAGTTGACTATCACTGATATTCTACATGTGTACAGTATCAAACAGTACAAGTTGACTATCTATGATATTCTACATGTGTACAATATCAAACAGTACAAGTTGACTATCTATGATATTCTACATGTGTACAGTATCAAACAGTACAAGATGACTATCTATGATATTCTTCATGTGTACAGTATCAAACAGTACAAGTTGACTATCTATGGTATTCTTTTGTATGTGTACAGTATCAAACAGTACAAGTTGACTATCTATGATATTCAACATGTGTGTACAGTATCAAACAGTACAAGTTGACTATTTATGATATTCTACATGTGTACAGTATCAAACAGTACAAGTTGACTATCATGATATTCTACATGTGTACAGTATCAAACAGTACAAGTTGACTATCTATGATATTCTACATGTGTACAGTATCAAACAGTACAAGTTGACTATCTATGATATTCTACATGTGTACAGTATCAAACAGTACAAGTTGACTATCTATGATATTCTACATGTGTACAGTATCAAACAGTACAAGTTGACTATCTATGATATTCTACATGTGTACAGTATCAAACAGTACAAGTTGACTATCTATGATATTCTACATGTGTACAGTATCAAACAGTACAAGTTGACTATCTATGGTATTCTCTATGTGTACAGTATCAAACAGTACAAGTTGACTATCTATGATATTCAACATGTGTACAGTATCAAACAGTACAAGTTGACTATGTATGATATTCTACATGTGTACAGTATCAAACAGTACAAGTTGACTATCTATGATATTCTTCATGTGTACAGTATCAAACAGTACAAGTTGACTATCACTGATATTCTACATGTGTACAGTATCAAACAGTACAAGTTGACTATCTATGGTATTCTACATGTGTACAGTATCAAACAGTACAAGTTGACTATTTATGATATTCTACATGTGTACAGTATCAAACAGTACAAGTTGACTATCTATGATATTCTACATGTGTACAGTATCAAACAGTACAAGTTGACTATCTATGATATTCTACATGTGTACAGTATCAAACAGTACAAGTTGACTATCTATGGTATTCTACATGTGTACAGTATCAAACAGTACAAGTTGACTATTTATGCTATTCTACATGTGTACAGTATCAAACAGTACAAGTTGACTATCTATGGTATTCTTCATGTGTACAGTATCAAACAGTACAAGTTGACTATCACTGATATTCTACATGTGTACAGTATCAAACAGTACAAGTTGACTATCTATGATATTCTACATGTGTACAGTATCAAACAGTACAAGTTGACTATCTATGATATTCTATATGTGTACAGTATCAAACAGTACAAGTTGACTATCTATGGTATTCTACATGTGTACAGTATCAAACAGTACAAGTTGACTATCACTGATATTCTACATGTGTACAGTATCAAACAGTACAAATTGACAATCTATGATATTCAACATGTGTACAGTATCAAACAGTACAAGTTGACTATCACTGATATTCTACATGTGTACAGTATCAAACAGTACAAGTTGACTATCTATGATATTCTACATGTGTACAGTATCAAACAGTACAAGTTGACTATGGCATGGTATTCTACATGTGTACAGTATCAAACAGTACAAGTTGACTATCTATGATATTCTACATGTGTACAGTATCAAACAGTACAAGTTGACTATCTATGATATTCTACATGTGTACAGTATCAAACAGTACAAGTTGACTATTTATGGTATTCTACATGTGTACAGTATCAAACAGTACAAGTTGACTATCACTGATATTCTACATGTGTACAGTATCAAACAGTACAAGTTGACTATCTATGATATTCTACATGTGTACAGTATCAAACAGTACAAGTTGACTATCTATGATATTCTACATGTGTACAGTATCAAACAGTACAAGTTGACTATCTATGATATTCTTCATGTGTACAGTATCAAACAGTACAAGTTGACTATCTATGATATTCTACATGTGTACAGTATCAAACAGTACAAGTTGACTATCTATGATATTCTACATGTGTACAGTATCAAACAGTACAAGTTGACTATCTATGATATTCTACATGTGTACAGTATCAAACAGTACAAGTTGACTATCTATGATATTCTTCATGTGTACAGTATCAAACAGTACAAGTTGACTATCTATGGTATTCTACATGTGTACAGTATCAAACAGTACAAGTTGACTATCTATGATATTCTACATGTGTACAGTATCAAACAGTACAAGTTGACTATCTATGATATTCTACATGTGTACAGTATCAAACAGTACAAGTTGACTATCTATGATATTCTACATGTGTACAGTATCAAACAGTACAAGTTGACTATTTATGATATTCTACATGTGTACAGTATCAAACAGTACAAGTTGACTATCTATGATATTCTACATGTGTACAGTATCAAACAGTACAAGTTGACTATCTATGATATTCTACATGTGTACAGTATCAAACAGTACAAGTTGACTATCTATGATATTCTACATGTGTACAGTATCAAACAGTACAAGTTGACTATCACTGATATTCTACATGTGTACAGTATCAAACAGTACAAGTTGACTATTTATGGTATTCTACATGTGTACAGTATCAAACAGTACAAGTTGACTATCACTGATATTCTACATGTGTACAGTATCAAACAGTACAAGTTGACTATCTATGATATTCTACATGTGTACAGTATCAAACAGTACAAGTTGACTATCTATGATATTCTACATGTGTACAGTATCAAACAGTACAAGATGACTATCTATGATATTCTTCATGTGTACAGTATCAAACAGTACAAGTTGACTATCTATGATATTCTACATGTGTACAGTATCAAACAGTACAAGTTGACTATCTATGATATTCTACATGTGTACAGTATCAAACAGTACAAGTTGACTATTTATGGTATTCTACATGTGTACAGTATCAAACAGTACAAGTTGACTATCACTGATATTCTACATGTGTACAGTATCAAACAGTACAAGTTGACTATTTATGATATTCTACATGTGTACAGTATCAAACAGTACAAGTTGACTATCTATGATATTCTACATGTGTACAGTATCAAACAGTACAAGTTGACTATCTATGATATTCAACATGTGTACAGTATCAAACAGTACAAGTTGACTATCACTGATATTCTACATGTGTACAGTATCAAACAGTACAAGTTGACTATCTATGATATTCTATATATATACAGTATCAAACAGTACAAGTTGACTATCTATGATATTCTACATGTGTACAGTATCAAACAGTACAAGTTGACTATCTATGATATTCTACATGTGTACAGTATCAAACAGTACAAGTTAACTATTTATGATATTCTACATGTGTACAGTATCAAACAGTACAAGTTGACTATTTATGGTATTCTACATGTGTACAGTATCAAACAGTACAAGTTGACTATCACTGATATTCTACATGTGTACAGTATCAAACAGTACAAGTTGACTATCTATGATATTCTACATGTGTACAGTATCAAACAGTACAAGTTGACTATCTATGATATTCTACATGTGTACAGTATCAAACAGTACAAGTTGACTATCTATGATATTCTTCATGTGTACAGTATCAAACAGTACAAGTTGACTATCTATGATATTCTACATGTGTACAGTATCAAACAGTACAAGTTGACTATCTATGATATTCTACATGTGTACAGTATCAAACAGTACAAGTTGACTATCTATGATATTCTACATGTGTACAGTATCAAACAGTACAAGTTGACTATCTATGATATTCTACATGTGTACAGTATCAAACAGTACAAGTTGACTATTTATGGTATTCTACATGTGTACAGTATCAAACAGTACAAGTTGACTATCTATGATATTCTACATGTGTACAGTATCAAACAGTACAAGTTGACTATTTATGATATTCTACATGTGTACAGTATCAAACAGTACAAGTTGACTATCACTGATATTCTACATGTGTACAGTATCAAACAGTACAAGTTGACTATCACTGATATTCTACATGTGTACAGTATCAAACAGTACAAGTTGACTATTTATGGTATTCTACATGTGTACAGTATCAAACAGTACAAGTTGACTATCACTGATATTCTACATGTGTACAGTATCAAACAGTACAAGTTGACTATCTATGATATTCTACATGTGTACAGTATCAAACAGTACAAGTTGACTATCTATGATATTCTACATGTGTACAGTATCAAACAGTACAAGTTGACTATCTATGATATTCTTCATGTGTACAGTATCAAACAGTACAAGTTGACTATCTATGGTATTCTTTATGTGTACAGTATCAAACAGTACAAGTTGACTATCTATGATATTCTACATGTGTACAGTATCAAACAGTACAAGTTGACTATTTATGGTATTCTACATGTGTACAGTATCAAACAGTACAAGTTGACTATTTATGGTATTCTACATGTGTACAGTATCAAACAGTACAAGTTGACTATCACTGATATTCTACATGTGTACAGTATCAAACAGTACAAGTTGACTATCTATGATATTCTACATGTGTACAGTATCAAACAGTACAAGTTGACTATCTATGATATTCTACATGTGTACAGTATCAAACAGTACAAGTTGACTATCATGATATTCTACATGTGTACAGTATCAAACAGTACAAGTTGACTATCTATGATATTCTACATGTGTACAGTATCAAACAGTACAAGTTGACTATTTATGATATTCTACATGTGTACAGTATCAAACAGTACAAGTTGACTATCTATGATATTCTACATGTGTACAGTATCAAACAGTACAAGTTGACTATCTATGATATTCTACATGTGTACAGTATCAAACAGTACAAGTTGACTATCTATGATATTCTACATGTGTACAGTATCAAACAGTACAAGTTGACTATTTATGATATTCTACATGTGTACAGTATCAAACAGTACAAGTTGACTATCACTGATATTCTACATGTGTACAGTATCAAACAGTACAAGTTGACTATCTATGATATTCTACATGTGTACAGTATCAAACAGTACAAGTTGACTATCTATGATATTCTATATATACAGTATCAAACAGTACAAGTTGACTATCTATGATATTCTACATGTGTACAGTATCAAACAGTACAAGTTGACTATCTATGATATTCTACATGTGTACAGTATCAAACAGTACAAGTTGACTATCTATGATATTCTACATGTGTACAGTATCAAACAGTACAAGTTGACTATTTATGGTATTCTACATGTGTACAGTATCAAACAGTACAAGTTGACTATTTATGGTATTCTACATGTGTACAGTATCAAACAGTACAAGTTGACTATCACTGATATTCTACATGTGTACAGTATCAAACAGTACAAGTTGACTATCACTGATATTCTACATGTGTACAGTATCAAACAGTACAAGTTGACTATTTATGGTATTCTACATGTGTACAGTATCAAACAGTACAAGTTGACTATCACTGATATTCTACATGTGTACAGTATCAAACAGTACAAGTTGACTATCTATGATATTCTACATGTGTACAGTATCAAACAGTACAAGTTGACTATCTATGATATTCTACATGTGTACAGTATCAAACAGTACAAGTTGACTATCTATGATATTCTTCATGTGTACAGTATCAAACAGTACAAGTTGACTATCTATGGTATTCTTTATGTGTACAGTATCAAACAGTACAAGTTGACTATCTATGATATTCTACATGTGTACAGTATCAAACAGTACAAGTTGACTATTTATGGTATTCTACATGTGTACAGTATCAAACAGTACAAGTTGACTATCACTGATATTCTACATGTGTACAGTATCAAACAGTACAAGTTGACTATCTATGATATTCTACATGTGTACAGTATCAAACAGTACAAGTTGACTATCTATGATATTCTACATGTGTACAGTATCAAACAGTACAAGTTGACTATCTATGATATTCTTCATGTGTACAGTATCAAACAGTACAAGTTGACTATCTATGATATTCTTCATGTGTACAGTATCAAACAGTACAAGTTGACTATCTATGGTATTCTCTATGTGTACAGTATCAAACAGTACAAGTTGACTATCTATGATATTCAACATGTGTACAGTATCAAACAGTACAAGTTGACTATCACTGATATTCTACATGTGTACAGTATCAAACAGTACAAGTTGACTATCTATGATATTCTATATATATACAGTATCAAACAGTACAAGTTGACTATTTATGTTATTCTACATGTGTACAGTATCAAACAGTACAAGTTGACTATCTATGATATTCTACATGTGTACAGTATCAAACAGTACAAGTTGACTATTTATGATATTCTACATGTGTACAGTATCAAACAGTACAAGTTGACTATCTATGATATTCTACATGTGTACAGTATCAAACAGTACAAGTTGACTATCTATGATATTCTACATGTGTACAGTATCAAACAGTACAAGTTGACCATCTATGGTATTCTACATGTGTACAGTATCAAACAGTACAAGTTGACTATTTATGCTATTCTACATGTGTACAGTATCAAACAGTACAAGTTGACTATCTATGGTATTCTTCATGTGTACAGTATCAAACAGTACAAGTTGACTATCACTGATATTCTACATGTGTACAGTATCAAACAGTACAAGTTGACTATGTATGATATTCTACATGTGTACAGTATCAAACAGTACAAGTTGACTATCTATGATATTCTTCATGTGTACAGTATCAAACAGTACAAGTTGACTATCACTGATATTCTACATGTGTACAGTATCAAACAGTACAAGTTGACTATCTATGGTATTCTACATGTGTACAGTATCAAACAGTACAAGTTGACTATTTATGATATTCTACATGTGTACAGTATCAAACAGTACAAGTTGACTATCTATGATATTCTACATGTGTACAGTATCAAACAGTACAAGTTGACTATCTATGATATTCTACATGTGTACAGTATCAAACAGTACAAGTTGACTATCACTGATATTCTACATGTGTACAGTATCAAACAGTACAAGTTGACTATCTATGATATTCTACATGTGTACAGTATCAAACAGTACAAGTTGACTATTTATGGTATTCTACATGTGTACAGTATCAAACAGTACAAGTTGACTATCTATGATATTCTACATGTGTACAGTATCAAACAGTACAAGTTGACTATCTATGATATTCTACATGTGTACAGTATCAAACAGTACAAGTTGACTATCTATGGTATTCTACATGTGTACAGTATCAAACAGTACAAGTTGACTATTTATGCTATTCTACATGTGTACAGTATCAAACAGTACAAGTTGACTATCTATGGTATTCTTCATGTGTACAGTATCAAACAGTACAAGTTGACTATCACTGATATTCTACATGTGTACAGTATCAAACAGTACAAGTTGACTATCTATGATATTCTACATGTGTACAGTATCAAACAGTACAAGTTGACTATCTATGATATTCTATATATATACAGTATCAAACAGTACAAGTTGACTATTTATGGTATTCTACATGTGTACAGTATCAAACAGTACAAGTTGACTATCACTGATATTCTACATGTGTACAGTATCAAACAGTACAAGTTGACTATCTATGATATTCTACATGTGTACAGTATCAAACAGTACAAGTTGACTATCTATGATATTCTACATGTGTACAGTATCAAACAGTACAAGTTGACTATTTATGATATTCTACATGTGTACAGTATCAAACAGTACAAGTTGACTATCTATGGTATTCTACATGTGTACAGTATCAAACAGTACAAGTTGACTATCACTGATATTCTACATGTGTACAGTATCAAACAGTACAAGTTGACTATCTATGATATTCTACATGTGTACAGTATCAAACAGTACAAGTTGACTATTTATGATATTCTACATGTGTACAGTATCAAACAGTACAAGTTGACTATCACTGATATTCTACATGTGTACAGTATCAAACAGTACAAGTTGACTATCTATGATATTCTACATGTGTACAGTATCAAACAGTACAAGTTGACTATCTATGATATTCTACATGTGTACAGTATCAAACAGTACAAGTTGACTATCTATGATATTCCTCATGTGTACAGTATCAAACAGTACAAGTTGACTATCTATGGTATTCTCTATGTGTACAGTATCAAACAGTACAAGTTGACTATCTATGATATTCAACATGTGTACAGTATCAAACAGTACAAGTTGACTATCTATGATATTCTACATGTGTACAGTATCAAACAGTACAAGTTGACTATCTATGATATTCTACATGTGTACAGTATCAAACAGTACAAGTTGACTATCTATGATATTCTACATGTGTACAGTATCAAACAGTACAAGTTGACTATCTATGGTATTCTCTATGTGTACAGTATCAAACAGTACAAGTTGACTATCTATGATATTCAACATGTGTACAGTATCAAACAGTACAAGTTGACTATCACTGATATTCTACATGTGTACAGTATCAAACAGTACAAGTTGACTATTTATGGTATTCTACATGTGTACAGTATCAAACAGTACAAGTTGACTATCACTGATATTCTACATGTGTACAGTATCAAACAGTACAAGTTGACTATCTATGGTATTCTTTATGTGTACAGTATCAAACAGTACAAGTTGACTATCTATGATATTCAACATGTGTACAGTATCAAACAGTACAAGTTGACTATTTATGGTATTCTACATGTGTACAGTATCAAACAGTACAAGTTGACTATCACTGATATTCTACATGTGTACAGTATCAAACAGTACAAGTTGACTATCTATGATATTCTACATGTGTACAGTATCAAACAGTACAAGTTGACTATCTATGATATTCTACATGTGTACAGTATCAAACAGTACAAGTTGACTATTTATGATATTCTTCATGTGTACAGTATCAAACAGTACAAGTTGACTATCTATGGTATTCTCTATGTGTACAGTATCAAACAGTACAAGTTGACTATCTATGATATTCAACATGTGTACAGTATCAAACAGTACAAGTTGACTATGTATGATATTCTATATATATACAGTATAAAACAGTACAAGTTGACTATCACTGATATTCTACATGTGTACAGTATCAAACAGTACAAGTTGACTATGTATGATATTCTATATATATACAGTATAAAACAGTACAAGTTGACTATTTATGTTATTCTACATGTGTACAGTATCAAACAGTACAAGTTGACTATCTATGATATTCTACATGTGTACAGTATCAAACAGTACAAGTTGACTATGTATGATATTTTACATGTGTACAGTATCAAACAGTACAAGTTGACTATCACTGATATTCTACATGTGTACAGTATCAAACAGTACAAGTTGACTATCTATGGTATTCTACATGTGTACAGTATCAAACAGTACAAGTTGACTATTTATGGTATTCTACATGTGTACAGTATCAAACAGTACAAGTTGACTATCTATGATATTCTACATGTGTACAGTATCAAACAGTACAAGTTGACTATCTATGGTATTCTACATGTGTACAGTATCAAACAGTACAAGTTGACTATCTATGATATTCTACATGTGTACAGTATCAAACAGTACAAGTTGACTATCTATGATATTCTACATGTGTACAGTATCAAACAGTACAAGTTGACTATCTATGATATTCTACATGTGTACAGTATCAAACAGTACAAGTTGACTATCTATGATATTCTACATGTGTACAGTATCAAACAGTACAAGTTGACTATCTATGATATTCTACATGTGTACAGTATCAAACAGTACAAGTTGACTATCTATGATATTCTACATGTGTACAGTATCAAACAGTACAAGTTGACTATTTATGCTATTTTACATGTGTACAGTATCAAACAGTACAAGTTGACTATCTATGGTATTCTTCATGTGTACAGTATCAAACAGTACAAGTTGACTATCACTGATATTCTACATGTGTACAGTATCAAACAGTACAAGTTGACTATCTATGATATTCTACATGTGTACAGTATCAAACAGTACAAGTTGACTATCTATGATATTCTATATATATACAGTATCAAACAGTACAAGTTGACTATTTATGGTATTCTACATGTGTACAGTATCAAACAGTACAAGTTGACTATCACTGATATTCTACATGTGTACAGTATCAAACAGTACAAGTTGACTATCTATGATATTCTACATGTGTACAGTATCAAACAGTACAAGTTGACCATCTATGGTATTCTACATGTGTGCAGTATCAAACAGTACAAGTTGACTATTTATGCTATTCTACATGTATACAGTATCAAACAGTACAAGTTGACTATCTATTGTATTCTACATGTGTACAGTATCAAACAGTACAAGTTGACTATCACTGATATTCTACATGTGTACAGTATCAAACAGTACAAGTTGACTATCTATGATATTCTACATGTGTACAGTATCAAACAGTACAAGTTGACTATTTATGGTATTCTACATGTGTACAGTATCAAACAGTACAAGTTGACTATCTATGGTATTCTCTATGTGTACAGTATCAAACAGTACAAGTTGACTATCTATGATATTCAACATGTGTATAGTATCAAACAGTACAAGTTGACTATTTATGGTATTCTACATGTGTACAGTATCAAACAGTACAAGTTGACTATCACTGATATTCTACATGTGTACAGTATCAAACAGTACAAGTTGACTATCTATGATATTCTACATGTGTACAGTATCAAACAGTACAAGTTGACTATCTATGATATTCTACATGTGTACAGTATCAAACAGTACAAGTTGACTATCTATGATATTCTTCATGTGTACAGTATCAAACAGTACAAGTTGACTATCTATGGTATTCTCTATGTGTACAGTATCAAACAGTACAAGTTGACTATCTATGATATTCAACATGTACAGTATCAAACAGTACAAGTTGACTATCACTGATATTCTACATGTGTACAGTATCAAACAGTACAAGTTGACTATCTATGATATTCTATATATATACAGTATCAAACAGTACAAGTTGACTATTTATGGTATTCTACATGTGTACAGTATCAAACAGTACAAGTTGACTATCTATGATATTCTACATGTGTACAGTATCAAACAGTACAAGTTGACTATTTATGGTATTCTACATGTGTACAGTATCAAAAAGTACAAGTTGACTATCACTGATATTCTACATGTATACAGTATCAAACAGTACAAGTTGACTATCTATGGTATTCTACATGTGTACAGTATCAAACAGTACAAGTTGACTATCTATGATATTCTATACATGTGTACAGTATGAAACAGTACAAGTTGACTATCTATGATATTCTACATGTGTACAGTATCAAACAGTACAAGTTGACTATTTATGGTATTCTACATGTGTACAGTATTAAACTGTACAAGTTGACTATTACTGATATTCTACATGTGTACAGTATCAAACAGTACAAGTTGACTATCTATGATATTCTACATGTTTACAGTATCAAACAGTACAAGTTGACTATCTATGATATTCTACATGTGTACAGTATCAAATAGTACAAGTTGACTATCTATGATATTCTACATGTGTACAGTATCAAACAGTACAAGTTGACTAGCTATGATATTCTACATGTGTTCAGTATTAAACAGTACAAGTTGACTATCACTGATATTCTACATGTGTACAGTATCAAACAGTACAAGTTGACTATCTGTGATATTCTACATGTGTATAGTATCAAACAGTACAAGTTGACCATTTATGGTATTCTACATGTGTACAGTATCAAACAGTACAAGTTGACTATCTATGATATTCTACATGTGTACAGTATCAAACAGTACAAGTTGACTATTTATGGTATTCTACATGTGTACAGTATCAAGCAGTACAAGTTGACTATCACTGATATTCTACATGTGTACAGTATCAAATAGTACAAGTTGACTACCTATAATATTCTAGATATTTGAATACAAATTAAATCACAAATTGTTTTTTTGAAATTCTTTAGTAATCACCAAGATCAACATTTTAACGGACCTTCTCTTTATTTATTGCAGATCTTTGCTTGGGTCGCTGTTTTTATTCTTCCTCTTAATGCTGCAGTCAATCCCTTGTTGTACACTTTAGCGACAGCCCCTTTTTTGAGCCCGGCTAGAATGAGAGTTTCCAGGTTTCGATTTTCTGTCATGAATTCATTTACTGGCGAATCCCAGAAGTCTATGATTTGTAAGGTTCATTAATGTTTACTAGTCTTAGTCGTTACTTACATTCTTTCTTTTCTAGATATGGTTATAATAATTTACCTACAAGGGAAAACTTAATGTAACCTGCGTGTTCAGTTGTAAGATTACTGATTAAATCACACGAGATGTTTATCAAAGTATATATTGTGAAATGGTTTTGTTGAAAACACAGGAGTCTCTCAGGAGTCTCAGGAGTGAAAACAATTATCTTATAATGACCACACTTAGCTTGTTGTGTTTAAAACCCGTAACTATCACACTTCTGTTAACCAATGTGCAACAACAATTATCTTATAATGACTACACTACGCTGGTTGTATTTAAAACCCGTAACTATCACACTTCTGTTAACCAATGTGCAGCAACAATTATCTTATAATGACTACACTAAGCTGGTTGTGTTTAAAACCTGTAACTATCACACTTCTGTTAACCAATGTGCAACAACAATTATCTTATAATGACTATATTAAGCTGGTTATGTTTAAAACCTGTAACTATCACACTTCTGTTAAGCAATGTAAAATAAAATGATTCTACTCTAACTTGTTTTATAAAATGTTATACAGTATAAGTGGAAAGAAACAACGAAAACAGAGTTAATTGGTACCTTTTTTGGATTAAGTAGTTTTGAAGTAAGTAGTTTTGGATTAAGTAGTTTTCTTAAAATTCATATAACCAAAGTAAAGATTTTTCCTTCTTATTTTCTTTAACTTTTTTGGATTGAGTAGTTTCCCTGCCGGATGTACCAGTTCGTCCAGACCATAATCCCTCGTTTCTGGATACTAATGGGGAAATTGTTCCATTACGTGACCTGTTATCAGCTCGTCAAGGAAAAACAGTCAAGCCTTGTCTACGGTGCCATCTAGCGACTAAAACTCCTTTAAGTGTTCGTAACTTAAACCCCTCGTGTTCTATGAAAGCAAGTGAAATTTGATGACTTGAGTTTTAAATGAAACACAATCTTCAATAACGTTTACACCCAAGACAATAATAAAATTGTTTTATGGTTCATAATTTCATTTTAGTTTCCGAAAACACAAGTGGAAATGATTCGTAGAAATTAGACAATTCTTTAAGGGATAGTTTTGCTTAAAAATAGTTGTAAGTCTTCCTCAAACTATATTTAACACATATACCAATGAATAAAAATAAAGTAATATTGTACTATATTAAAACTAGATCGTTCTTCATTATGCTGTACGGTGTAGACGTGAGAAAAACCTAAAAATGTAAAGTTAACGTAACTTGTACTTAACATGAAATAATGAACTAGATGTGGTAAAATCAAAATGTGGTTTATCCTATCAAACAATAAACAGAAAAACGATGACACAAGCTTCGGGTATTTCCTGTTAATAGTAAATAAACAAAAACATGTTAGTACCAACTTAAAGTTGTAAAGTGTTTGTACCCATTTGAAGTATATCTTATCAAATAGTAAACAAAAATGTAATAATACCAGCATGAGGTTTATCATTTCTTATACTAAACAGAAAGATGATAATACTAATTTGAAGTTTATCGTGTCACCAAATGTTGCAACCTTAGAAGAATTGTTTTCATTATAAAAATTTACTTACAAAAAGAAGTGAATAATTACAATATACAGTTACAAGTTCCAATTTTATCACAACATTAGTTTCGGAGGATTATAATGAAAAGATAGAAATCACAGAACTATAAGATAAATACATGGAATTTGAGTGAGTTCTAGAAATAAATACGTGGACTTTGGTGAGTTGTAGAAATCATAGGCCTATAAAATTAAATACGTGGACTTGTGTAAGATGTAGGAAACATCGGCCTCTACAATTAACGCACAGAATTTCAGTGATTTGTAGCAAACAAAGGCCTATAAAATAAATACATGGAATTTGAGTCAGTTGTAGAAAACATAGGCCTATAAAATAAATACATGGAATTTGAGAGAGTTCTAGAAATCATAGGCCTATAAAATAAATACGTGGACTTTGGTGAGTTGTAAAAAACATAGGCCTATAAAATAAACACATGGAATTTGAGTGAGTTCTAGAAATCATAGGCCTATAAAATTAAATACGTGGACTTGTGTAACATGTAGAAAACATAGGCCTGTAAAATAAATACATGGAATATGAGTCAGTTGTAGAAAACATACGCCTATAAAATAAATACATGGAATTTGAGTCAGTTGTAGAAAACATAGGCCTATGAAATAAATACCTGGATTTGAAGCGAGGAAGTTAAAATATCTTCCATGATATGTCATTAACATCTATTTTCAAACAAGATTAAACAGATAATATTTTATATATCTCTCCATCTCTTTTCTAGTCACTAATATGACTCATCTTATCAAACAAGGTTCATGAGAAAGTATTCTATACGTAGTACTGTTTCTAGGTTTGTTGAAATGGCCCGGCATGGCCTAGCGCGTAAGGCGTGCGACTCGCAATCCGAGGGTCGCGAGTTCGCGCCCGCGTCGTGCTAAACATGCTCGCCCTCCCAGCCGTGGGGGTGTATAATGTGACGGTCAATCCCACTATTCGTTGGTAAAAGAGTAGCCCAAGAGTTGGCGGTGGGTGGTGATGACTAGCTGCCTTCCCTCTAGTCTTACACTGCTAAATTAGGGACGGCTAGCACAGATAGCCCTCGAGTAGCTTTGTGCGAAACTCAAAAACAAAGACAAAAAGACAAAGTTTGTTGAAATATCAATATATAACAATTATAAATGGCTATGTTATTGAACATAGTAATGAAAAACGTCAAAGCTACGGATTTAAAACAAAAACCTGATCAAAATGTGTAAAAGTACAAAAACTGGAGTATCTATAAAATTACGTTATAATTTTATTATAACAGTGTCTGTCATTATATGAACTCTGCAACAGACAAGATCTGTACCACTTATATTATGTATAGTCTTCTAGAGGTAGAGGCTAGGATATATGTGTCCTTCAAGATATGACATGTACTAGTTATATTATGTAGACAGCCCTCTAGAGGTAGGTGTTAGGATATCAGTGTTATTGAAGATATGAATGAAGTAACAGACATGACCTGTTCTTGTTATATTATGTATACAGTTCTCTAGTGGTAGAAGTTACGATATAAATGTCCTTCTTATAAGATATGAACTCAGCAACACACTTATTTTATACTAATTACGTTGTGTGGATAGTTCTGTAAGGTTAGATGTATCTAGTATGATTATATTATGTATCGTGGTGTTTTAAAATGTGTGTTCAGTAGTCTGTAGTTAATCTGTTCATTTTGAAATCCTGTGATTAAACAAATTCGAAGTTATATGTTTAATACTTTCTTGTATATGCCACTTTATATTGGTTTGTAATTTAATAATTCCATCGTATTTCATAATTAGTATCTTGTATTTCTCTACCTTCTATTTCACTTATGTACTTCTATAACGTCTTAAAATTAAATTTTATAAATTAAATATTTTCTCTCACACCTATACTCTTTCTTATTTGATTCTCTTTGAAGTCATAGATACAGTATGACGTCATAAAATATTTATGACGTACGCCTGTGCGTCACAAGAAATATTCTGACGTAACGAGTGATTTCCCATTGATCGTTCTTTAAATATTTTTTCCACAATTGACTGAGAAACATTTATTTCAATAATCGCTGAATGTAACTTATTAACCTATGTGAAAGGTGTTTATTTTTCATATTGATAATTCACATTTATCAAAGTAATACACAAATGTATTTAATGTGGTCCCTCGTTATTACTGTATTCTTATATATCTATCTGATTTGTCATCATTAGTTTCACTCTCACGTTTTGTATATCTTCATTGTTACAATACTTTCTGTATAATGTATTTGGAAATTATGTGTAGTAAGTTCTCTCTCTTAAAAAATATATTCCATGCTCTCTTAAGGTATTTGTTGAGTTACTTTTTGAATGCAAATATAATCTAATATGCAGGTTATAACAAGGGTTAATTCGTACACACTAGATTTTTAGAATAATGTTATATTCCAGTTTCTTCATCTCTACTCTTGGTTTTTCTCACTTTCCTTTAAGTAGATTCTTTCAGGACCTCAGCTATTATTCATTCTATAATCTTGGGTACAGTTTAATTTATCGTGACAATGGATCTGATATTGAACTAAACTTGTTCTTTGAAACTTTATGAAATGTCAGTAAAGACAACTTTAACTGAAAACAGAATAATAAAAACATTGTTAGTTATATAATACGAACTCTTCCCGAGTCGAAATAGCTGAGATACAATAAATATTATAAAGACACCATGATCGTGTGTAATGTTTTCTTTGTGACGTGAATTGTAACATGAAAAAATTCTAAACCGTTCTTGTACTAAATGTATACATTGCTACATATCACTAGTAGAGATTGTCACTAGACAGAGTAGCTGATATAACAATGATGTTTCTATAAGACATTGTAACTGATATAACAATGATGTTGATATAAGACATTGTAACTGATATAACAATGATGTTGATAGTAGACATTGTAACTGATATAACAATGATGTTTCTATTAGACATTGTAACTGATATAACAATGATGTTGATAGTAGTCATTGTAACTGATATAACAATGATGTTTCTATTAGACATTGTAACTGATATAACAATCATTCAAAACTTGTCAGTGTAACCGATATAACAATGATCCCTCTACTAAACATTGTGTCTAATATAACAATGTTCTCTACTACACATCATAACGGATGTATTCACTAGACATTGTAACCGATATAACAATGATCTCTCTAGTAGATTTTGTAACTGATATAACAATAAACTCTCCATTATACATTGTAACTAATATAACAACAATCACTCCACTAGTCATTGTAACTGATATAACAACAATCACTCCACTAGTCATTGTAACTGATATAACAATACACTCTCCATTATACATTGTAACTGATATAACAACGATCACTCCACTAGTCATTGTAACTGATATAACAAAAACTCTCCATTTTACATTGTAACTAATATAACAACGATCACTCTACTAGTCATTGTAACTGATATAACAAAAACTCTCCATTATACATTGTAACCGATATAACAACAATCACTCCACTAGTCATTGTAACTGATATAACAATAAACTCTCCATTATACATTGTAACTGATATAACAACGATCACTCCACTAGTAATTGTAACTGATATAACAATAAACTCTCCATTTTACATTGTAACTAATATAACAACGATCACTCCACTAGTCATTGTAACTGATATAACAATAAACTCTCCATTATACATTGTAACTAATATAACAACGATCACTCCACTGGTCATTGTAACTGATATAATAATAAACTCTCCATTATACATTGTAACTGATATAACAACGATCACTCCACTAGTCATTGTAAGTGATATAACAATAAACTCTCCATTTTACATTGTAACTAATATAACAACGATCACTCCACTAGTCATTGTAACTGATATAACAATAAACTCTCCATTATACATTGTAACTAATATAACAACGATCACTCCACTGGTCATTGTAACTGATATAACAATAAACTCTCCATTATACATTGTAACTAATATAACAACGATCACTCCACTGGTCATTGTAACTGATATAATAATAAACTCTCCATTATACATTGTAACTGATATAACAACGATCACTCCACTAAATATCAGATTAATGTTTGTTTACATTCGATGTTACGTAATGAGGTGATTTTACTACCTTGTTTTTTTATACGTCACGTTACTTAAATTTGGTTTGATTTCTTTGGAAGTTCGCGCAAATCTACATGAGAGTTATTAGGGCTAGCAGTTCCATATTTAGCAGTGATATGCTAAAGGGAAAGCAGGTAGTCATCAACACCCACCGCCATCGCTTGGGCATCTATTTTATCAATGAATATTGGAATTGATCTCCACATTACGATGCTTTTAGTGCTGAAATAGAGAACATGTTTGATGGGACAAGGATTCGAACTTTTTACTCGCAAGTTGAGACTCAAATGTCCTAACCACCTGTCCTGGCAGGCAAAATCTTATGTAATGAAGTAATTTCACTTGTCAGTTTCCCCACGTGAAGATCTGCTTTAACTACAGACTCTAACAAAAATTCAGTAGAAATATAACAACATTTTAATACACGTCCTGAAATATTTCTATTCATTTTTGAATAACTTCAGTTATAGGAATCAACTTGTAGAAATAACTTTCAGTTGATCTGATGTCTGCTTTACTAAACGTTGTGATATATTTTAAACAAAAAACATATCCCAGAATACACTTGGAGTTGAAGTATCAGCTTCACATTCCAACAGCACATTAGTACATTCCAACAGTACATTGGTACATTTCAACAGTACATTGGTACATTTCAACAGCACATTGGTACATTTCAACAGCACATTGGTACATTTCAACAGTACATTGGTACATTCCAACAGCACATTGGTACATTTCAACAGCACATTGGTACATTTCAACAGCACATTGGTACATTTCAACAGCACATTGGTAGTCTGACCAACCACTACTAGAAGTTACTATCTAACATTTGTGTGTGATATAACCGTTTAGGTGTTGTCATAGTTTAGTTTCTATGACAACGGGTAAAATCAAAGACATGTGAATATAGCACAGTTAAGTGATGATCGGATGTCAGAAGATGTCTAATGACATTGGCGTTCGAAAGAAAGAGGTAACTATCTACTAAAAAACAACAACTTGTATTCCAATATATTGTTAAAAAAGAAAATAAAACATTTTTGGACATATTTACAAAGTATAGAGGACGTTCCAATTGTCCAAGAGTTACGAGAATATAACAATATCTAGCCACACGTGTGAAGTTATCAATACCTTCACAGATATGATATGTTACCATTATACGATGTCAAGAATCGTTATTCAAACTCATTGGTTTCAGTGTTTGGTCTTTTCACTATTTATTAAATTTTTTACCACAATATGTCATACGTTGGGCTTAGTTTAAAAGACTTAGGCTATTCATAAATTCATACATTAAGGTAACGGCCCTCCAGTGGGTTAATCGTAAGTATACGGACTTACAACTCTAAAATCCGAAGTTCGATACCACACTAACACTGCTAAAAAGACGAGATTTATGTATTGTCTTCCACTAAGAAAACAATAAGACTAAGTTAACGATATTAAACAATAAATAATATTAAAGATAAAAGGGGATATAACTTATTTATGAAACACGTGTATAATATTTATACCAGAATTTAAAATTTTAAATTTAAAATAATATAATATTTAAACCAGAGAAAGCTATCTGCGCTATCCGTTTCTAATTTAGCAATGTAAGAGTAGAGAAAAGGCAGCTACTCATCACCACCCTCCGCCAACTTTTCGGTAACTCTTCTATCAACAAATAGCGAGATTGACCGTAACATTATAACATACCCACTGCTGAAAGAACGAGCATGTTTGGTGTGACGGGGATTCGAACCCTCGATCCTCGCATTAGGACTCGAGTGTCTTAACCACCTGGCCATACCAGTGCCTAACGTTTGCAAGCAATTTAAAACAAACTAGAAATGTCAAACAAAAGATAATATTATACTGTCTAAGGTATTTAAAAAAGACAACGACATAAGCAAACGTGAAAAGATACACATTTATACACACAAAGTAAACGCAGGAAAACAGTAAGCACGTCTGACACACTTGTAAATAATAAATAAATTATAAACTGGCAAAGATACATTCGCACAATTATACACACTAATTAAAAGCAAAGAAAATAGTAAACACCTTTGACACACATGTAAATAATAAATAAATTATAAATTGGTAAAGACACATTGACACAAATATACACACTAAATAAAAGCTTGAAAATAGTAAACACCTCTGACACACATGTAAATAATAAATAAATTATAAACTGGCTAAGGCACATTCACACAACTATACACAATAAATAAAAGCATGGAATAATAAACACCTTTGACAAACAAACTGATGAAACACGTGTTCACCATATGTTTAACTTTCTCCTGTTATATTTAGAGAACAAAGAAATTGATGAAACATCTGTTCACTTTATGTTTAACTTTCTACTGTTATGTTTAGAAAACAAAGGAACTCATGATATGTATATTCACTATCTGTTTAACTTTCTACTGTAATATCTAGAGAACAAACAAACTGATTAAACATATGTTCAGTATATGTTTAATTTCTACTGTTATATTTAGAGAACAAACACACCGTTAAAATATCTGTTCAGTAACTGTTTAAGCATCTCCTGTGATGCCTAGATAGTAAATATGAATCATCTGTTTGTTCTTTTGTCTGTAGTTTGATCACTATTGGTATCAAAACCCAGAGTTAATAGGTATAAGGTTTGAAACTGGTCGCTGTTCCATCGAAAGTTGAACATTAGTTGATGTTGGTGAAATATCCATTGGTTAACTGTTTCTGCAAAAGGATAAACAATAAGAGAAATGATTAATACCAATATCTAACATGCACTGTTTATAGAACTTTGTATGCCATATTTTACAATATACTATTGACAATACTATCTATCCTGTTGGCTACCAATATTTGTTTATAGAACTAATTATGCCATCATTTTAGCATCAGCTATTTATACAACTACAGTGGAACCCCTCTAAGCGGCCATCCCTCAGATTCGGTCACCCCTTGAAAGCTGTCATTCAATCACAGAATCAAATAAAACATTTCTCGTTGCAAATGAGTTTGTTGTTTACCTTCACTCTGATGTCTAGAGAACAACCATGCATAAAAGCGGACGAAATGTCTATTTATTAACTGTATAGTAACTTTTACTATTATATCTAGAGAAGTAATATTATGAAGAGTGGGTAAAGTAGCTTTTCATTAATAATATAATGATTTGTTACTTTGTGTTGGGGTCAAACATTGAGGATGAAATATAAAATACATGTTTTCAAGAGCCATGACTAAAGAACAAGTGTCGTCCAGAAAGGTGATTTTTTTCATTATAACCATCTCGTGTTTTCCCTTTATTATATTTAAAGTGAATACGTGTTATACTCTTTAAAATTATTAACGTAAAGTTAAGGTATTAACCAGTATTTCACATATATCTAGTTTACAAAAAGACCGAGAGATGGCGCAAAGTGTATATTTTTAGTTTTTGGGGTCGAAAAATCTCGTTTTGAAAACAATCTTTACTTTTCTACTCGATGGTTCCTTTTTAATTTGTTTTTCTTTTCTCAGCCTCCTCTGTACAAATCTAGAAAATTCATTCCATTGTATGTTATTATTATGTGAAATTGTAACTGTTTCTTTGTGTAGTTAAGCACAAAACAATCAAATGGACTGTGCAGTGATGTCGAGAAAACCCACTTGTAGAGAAATATATTTGTGAAAACGGCTCTACGTAACATATTTTCTCAACCTAAACGAGCCGTAGTTACATATCAATAGACTATTCGTTAATAGCCCACATACTTACTAGTGAGCCGTCTAGGAGAGTCTTTAGTGTTTATGAAATTCTAATAAATTATTATAAGAGTTTTTACTGTAACTTTGAAGTTACACATTTTGACTATTTAAGGTTTCAATCTTCCTTCTTTCATGTAAGCCTGGGGTTCGAATCTCTGTCACACAAAACATGCTCGCCCTTTCAGCCGTAAGGGCATTATAATATTACGGTCAAAGAGTAGCCCAAGAGCTGGCGGTGGGTGGTGATGCTACCTTTCCTCTAGCCTTACACTGCTAAATTACGGACGAATAGACCAGATGGACCTCGTGTAGCTTTGCTCGAAATTCAAAACAAACAAACAATCTTTCATGTAAATAGGAATTGTTCAAGAAGAATAATGAATGTAATTAATTCACAAAACACGAGCTGTTTTATACTCGTGTTTTCCGCTAGTAAAGCAATAAGTTTAAATATTTACAAGGTCAAAATAAGGGGTTCGGTGGACTCAGCAGATAGTCCAACGTGGGTTTACTGAAAGAAAACACGCATACACTTTTACAAGGTCAAAATAAGGGGTTCGGTGGACTCAGCAGAGAGTCCAACGTGGCTTTCATAAAAGAAACCACGTATACACTTTTACAAAGTCAAAATAAGGGGTTCGGTGGATCAGCAGATAGTCCAACGTGACTTTCCTGAAAGAAAACACACATACACTTTTACAAGGTCAAAATTAGGAGGTTCGGTGGACTCAGCAGATAGTCCAACGTGGCTTTCCTGAAAGAAAACACGCATACACTTTTACAAGGTCATTAAACATATTAAAGTTTAAATTACACCGAAATTAGTGATACAGTCCCTACCCGGTGAGCCAGAGATAACTTTACTAGTGATACAGTCCCTACCCGGTGAGCCACAGACAACTTTACTAATGATACAGTCCCTACCCGGTGAGCCACAGACAACTTTACTAATGTTGCAGCCCCTACCCGGTGAGCCACAGACAACTTTACTAATGTTGCAGTCCCTACCCGGTGAGCCACAGACAACTTTACTAATGTTGCAGTCCCTACCCGGTGAGCCACAGACAACTTTACTAATGTTGCAGTCCCTACTCGGTGAGCTAGAGAAAACTTACTAATTTTGTAGTACCTACCAGGTGAGTCAAAGATAACCTAACTAATGTTGCAGGTTAGCCAGAGATAACTTTACTGATGTTGTATTCCCTACCCGGTGAGCCAGATATAAGTTTACTAATTTTGCAGTCCCTCAACAGAGAACAAGGTTTAACTTCAAAAGCCAGAGAAATATTGGAAAACCTTTTGACGTAAAACCGTCATAAAAACAAGTTAACCGTGGATGCACAAGTGTTTCTTCCGTACGTGTTATGACGTATACGTAATCACAGTTTTTTTGCCTTCCATCTTCCAGTTCAACTGATCAGCTCATGATATTAAACCAAAATATTATTGGACAGAGACCTGTGGGAGAGAAGATATTGAAGTTAAATGTTATTTTTAACGAACCTCTGGTTTCGAGTCGTAATATAAATATTTAGAAGATTGTAAAAGGAAACATATTGTTTGTATAAGAACAAGTTATCTTAAAACTCCGGTTGTTTGGGAACTATGTTATCCTCAAATCTAGAGAACCGGAAATGACTGGATGTAATACTGAGATCTGGATGATACAAGACAATCGAAACTCAAACTCATTCGGACACGTAGGACGCATTATATATCATTTTTTATCACTCCTTGTATCTCGCACTTTAATTGTTACCAAGTAACCATTGAGCGTTTTGGTGTTATTGAAACGTCAGATAACTTCAAGATGTTAATATACTGGAATTATTAAACATTTTACATCTAATTGAGGTAAAAGTAGTTCCCTTATTAAACGGTCTGCCTTCAGACGGGATCTATAGATCTGTTTGCTGTCCCTATTTTTGTTATCATTCAGAAATGAACCAAAACAAACATTTAACTGATTTCTGTAAGATACTAAAGAATTTAGAAAAGCACAGTCTAGTGGTTTCATGCTGAACTACAAATCTGTGAGTTGATGGTTCGTGTCCCGTTGTAGTAAACTGAGCTTCTGACGGCGAAATCCCCACTATTTCATCAGTAGTGTCGGTAGTAGTAGTGTTAACCAACTGTCTTCCATATAGTGCATGAAACCAAAATTAGTACAGGTGTTGTGTATGTGTGTGAGAGAGACAAACAGATTTAAGATCCTGCTAAACGTCATCACGTGTCCTTCCCGAAGAATATATATATTTTAGCCCACCACCAGGTTTTCAAATGAAATTCTCTCCGATCAGTAATACCGCAAAGAATGTTGAAAGACCTTTAGAAAGTGAAATAAATTCACTTTATTAGTCGACATGTGAGGAATACAGAAAATCCTTTTCATGAGCTGTACAGGTGCAGTGTATTTCGATACACCTACGTCCTTCGTGAGCTGTACAGATGCAGTGTATTTCGATACACCTACGTCCTTCGTGAGCTGTACAGATGCAGTGTATTTCGATACACCTACGTTCTTCGTGAGCTGTACAGATGCAGTGTACTTCGATACACCTACGTCCTTCGTGAGCTGTACAGGTGCAGTGTATTTCGATACACCTACGTCCTTCGTGAGCTGTACAGATGCAGTGTATTTCGATACACCTACGTCCTTCATGAGCTGTACAGGTGCAGTGTATTTCGATACATCTACGTCCTTCGTGAGCTGTACAGGTGCAGCGTATTTCGATACACCTACGTCTTTCATGAGCTGTACAGATGCAGTGTATTTCGATGCACCTACGTCTTTCATGAGCTGTACAGATGCAGTGTATTTCGATACACCTACGTCCTGGATATGCAGTAGCAGAAACATAAATTCCCATCATCCCACGCGGTCCTCATTTTTTGCCTGTCCACAACGACTTCTTGGAGCCGACAGGTTTCCAAATGACCTAACAGCTCTCATAAATTGTCGTAATGTAATCACTTGAACAAAAGCACATCGGGTGACGATAACATCGATACAGTCCAGTCTGATCCTGCTCACTCATCTGGAATTTGCCTGAAAGACTCCTGCTTTATCACGACCAGATAACAGTTGATATATATATAAAATTGTGTCAATAAAAATCATAACCATGCCCATGAAGAGACAGATACTGTGAGTCGGTCGTCAGAGGCTTGTGGTTAGAGGCTGCCGTCAGATTAGAATTGTACAACCGGTTTTTTATTTGTTTTTGTACCATTTTTATAGATTAATAGATTGCCCTTGCTAGTTAGTTAAACCTACTTCTATACGTAACTGTTGTTAACATGGTTACACCCGTGGTTATTTTACATTTCATTGTCATCTGCTTTCTTCCTTGTGAATTAAACGTTCTTTTTGTTCTGACTCATTTATTAATAAAAAAATATTGTCTCAAACATGTGGAGGCGAAATTAGACACCATGCTGAAAGCCGAAGGTTACAAAAGATAATTGCTTTCTAAAATCGGAAAGAAAATGACTGATGGTACCCTCTCTCGGTTTAGAGATGAGTATATTTTTCACGTATAAAATTTATTCTTAACTCATATCTTTAATTCTCTACTTACATTACGTACAACCAATCATAGTGCAGGTTACTTTGTATACAACCAATCATAATACAGCTTACTTTTGTACAACTGATCACAATCCAGTTTGCTTTCAGTACATCCAACCATAATGCAGTTAGCTTTGTGAACAGCTAATAAGAATAACTATATTCCTCTTTTAAATACGGACGATTATTAAATGAGATCGGACGAGTTTTCCTTGATTACATGATTGATGTACATATATCGATGGATTAATCACAAATACGTTTGTACCAAACCATTTAAATCTGTAACTTATTTCTCAGGTATTCACTTTTTATATATAACGTCAGTCATATTGAAGTGAATTAAAATCAGTTATACCGTTAGTTAAGTTAACAAACGGTGTTTGTTTGAACCACAGTGAAAACAAACTCACGTCAATCACAACGAAGCTACGATTAATTTACGAAAACTACGTTTACGTCAAGCAGTGTCAGTAGAAGGATATATCATACGAAAAGATGGACATTTCGTGAAACCACGTACAGTGTAGGAAACTCACCGGTTAGAAACTAACGTTCGAGTTAAAATACGCTGCTGAACAAATTTCGGCATTTCAGTTGTGGAAAGCGTAATAACTGTAGCAGTCAATCCAGCTATTCGATTAATAACTAGGTAATCATTGCATCCTGCCGACTAGTTGAACTATCTCTCTGGCCAGCAGTTCTAAATTTCTGTTGGTAGCGACTCGGTGTGAACCATGTGACATTTGATGTGGCCGTTTATCCAATAGGTCGTATAAGGTGTCGTTCAAGTTGAAAATAACGAACATCTAAATTTATCGTGCTCTAGATTCGATGCAGAATTTTGACTTGCTATATAGCCACGTGAACAGAGATTAAATTTCCAATAAAAATATTCACACGAATTATTCTATTCGGTTTGACCTTAGAGTTCAAAGTAAAATCAAAATATATGATTCAAGTGATGTGCATTATGTAATTGGGTACCATTGGCCTGAACTCTTATTATGGAGGTCCAAGGTGTCTCATTAGTTTACCACAACACGCGTGAGTGTTGTGTCACGTGATCAGTTCGTTGAGACAGTTGTTGATTGGTTAGAAAACTAGTGTCGGTATTCTTTTAAAAAAACACACTAAAAATCAGTAAGTAGCGAATCCAGCTGAGGATCCAAGGTTCGAGACGTTGAATACGTTTCACAATTTCAGCTGTTGGTGCATTAAAAAGTAGCAGTCAGATTCGTTGTTTGGTTTTAAAGAACTTAAAAGTAACATTTACCACTTGATGACGTCTACAAAGCTAATGTTATACTGTGTTTATTATTTCATTAGTTGTGAAAAAGGATAGAAGATGGCTTGATATGAAAACCAGGTAAATAAACATGGCTGAAAGAAGTTGACCTAATGTTTAAAAGTAAAGTGTCTGCAACAAACTTGACAATCAATTTATGAACGGCCAGCTTTGTATAATTAGGCCTACGATAAACCTGCTATACGACAAACGTTCTAATACGTATAGTTGTGTTGTGTAAAGGCCTAGTTCGCCCGTATAGCCAAGCAACAAAACTACAACTTAATGTTGTTGTCTTAAGCATCTATATAAAATCAAAAACTTCTAACGTGCACGAGGACAAGCTGAAGATCGCTTTACTTTTTCATTTAAACGTATATTTAGCTGGACATTTCAAAGTCCTTGGGCAGTTTTAAAAACATATAAGTTGGAGGTTAGTGACCATAATTCTTATGTTTTTATTAGGTGTCCAGAGAGACTTCCCTGTTTTATTGTTACGTTTTTGGTTTAAATATTTTGTCTTTCTTTCTCCCTAACTTATTGGTTTTAAAAACTGATGTTATTTGAAATAACCTTTCAATATTAAACTTTGAGAATTTTTATCATAAACTTTAGGCCTATTTATTACCAATGCTTCACTTTTCGTTGGTATTTAAACTGTAATTATAAAATAAAAAGGTTATAATATGTATCTAATATCGATGGATTTGTGAGATGATAATAATCTGGAGAATAAACTGAACATTAAAAATATATTTATATAAAAATCACCAGCTTTATGACCTTATTTATGTTGATTAAAATTTTTATATGCAAAATCCAGTAATGCGTGTAACACTCATTAATATTAATTGTATAATGATTTTAATTTCAGTTTATTATTAATTTATTTATTATTAATGTTTTGTGTTTCTTTGTGTTTTTGGGTGCATAACGCTCATAACTCATTGCTAATATAAATTTCATCATTCGTGTTGGTGGTTTGGATGCGCTTGAAAAATATATATTTTCTGAGTATGTGATTCTTTCTCTAATTTGATAAACTAGGTCCACTGAAGTAAGTGCAAGGCCCCTCGGGGAACACAACCCTTCATTTTTTGACGGATCATATACAATTATTATATGATGCAAATGTACGGCTTATTCTGATAAAACAATGTTTTGTAATATATTTATATAGAACTGTGCAGGTGATCAAATGAACCAATCAGAACTTTTGGAGTTGAATAACAATACAAATAAAGATGACCAGTGATATGATATTACATTATATTATATTGTATTGTATTGCATTATATTATATTATATTGTTTTGTATTGTATTGTATTGTATTGTATTATATTATATTATATTATATTATATTATATTATATTATATTATATTATATTATATTATATTATATTATATTACATTACATTACTAATTCCGAGAACTAGTAATTATATAATTATATTATATAATATAACATGTTAGGTTATATTATATAATATTACATTATATTATATTATATTATATTATATTATATTATATTATATTATATTATATTATATTATATTATATTATATTATATTATATTATATTTGTGAATAACAATAAGAAAAGCTAATTTTCTTAATATATGGTGTTTTATTTTCTTCTTTCTTGTTTAAGGACTTTACCAATAAATAATAACCGTATTTTGTTCATGTCTTTTATAATAATTTCGACTGAAATTTTAGTTCTCGGAATTAGTTTTAACTAGGATCACATAAGTTTTCTCACGTCGACAGGGTGGGTTTTTAATGTTAGTTAAGTAGGGGCCGTCCTTGCGACTTGTCACTACGAGAGACCACGTGTGAGGTCCAGTGGCCGGAGGGTGGAGTTGCGTGAGGCAAACGACCAATGCGACAAATCCGACGCAAGACACGGTGGTCGTACAGACGCTATGTCAAACAAAGAGACACACAAATCAGGATTTTCTACCGTCTCAGCCACCCAATCCCTCTAAAAGAAAAGTATTCCACAACACCACAGAATTCAATCACCCCACCTCACCCACCTTCTGGACCGCCATATTAGCGTGAGTTATAGAGTTTGGTATAAAACCATGGACGTTCCTAAAGGTTTGGATGAATAAATCTGATGCAATAATTTTTCGTACATATTACGGTGGGCCCTTAATGGCTAGTATATGGCCAACGTCATGAAGAGGCTTATACTAATCTCTAAACATTCAAAATGCTTATATACAAACATACTAATGGTATAATATGTTTATACACACGTGAGAATAAAGTGAACACGTTGTCCAGATATAAATTCTAGTCTAGATTCTAAACACATTGTCTAGGTATAGATCATAATTTAGACTCTAAACAAGTTGTCTAGGTATAAATCCTAATCTAGTCTCTAAACACGTTGTCTAGGTATTAATCCTAATCTAGTCTCTAAACACGTTGTCTAGCTATTAATCCTAATCTAGTCTCTAAACGTGTTGTTTGTGTATAAATCCTAATCTAGTCTCTAAACGTGTTGTTTGTGTATAAATCCTAATCTAGTCTCTAAACGTGTTGTTTTGTATAAATCCTAATCTAGTCTCTAATCGTGTTGTTTTGAATAAATCCTAATCTAATCTCTAAACGTGTTGTTTTGTATAAATCCTAATCTAATCTCTAAACGTGTTGTTTTGTATAAATCCTAATCTAATCTCTAAACACGTCGTTTTGTATAAATCCTATTCTAGTCTCTAAACGTGTTGTTTTGTATAAATCCTAATCTAGTCTCTAAACGTGTTGTTTGTGTATAAATCCTAATCTAGTCTCTAAACACGTTGTTTGTGTATAAATCCTAATCTAGTCTCTAAACGTGTTGTTTTGTATAAATCCTAATCTAATCTATAAACGTGTTGTTTTGTATAAATCCTAGTCTAATCTCTAATCGTGTTGTTTTGTATAAATCCTAATCTAGTCTCTAAACACGTTGTTTTGTATAAATCCTAATCTAGTCTCTAAACGTGTTGTTTTGTATAAATCCTAATCTAGGCTCTAAACGTGTTGTTTTGTATAAATCCTAATCTAGTCTCTAAACGTGTTGTTTTGTATAAATCCTAATCTAGTCTCTAAACGTGTTGTTTTGTATAAATCCTAATCTAGTCTCTAAACGTGTTGTGTTGTATAAATCCTAATCTAGTCTCTAAACACGTTGTTTGTGTATAAATCCTAATCTGGTCTCTCAACACGTTGTTTGTGTATAAATCCTAATCTAGTCTCTAAACGTGTTGTTTTGTATAAATCCTAATCTAGTCTCAAAAAGTGTTGTTTTGTATAAATCCTAATCTAATCTATAAACGTGTTGTTTTGTATAAATCCTAATCTAGTCTCTAAACGTGTTGTGTTGTATAAATCCTAATCTAGTCTCTAAACGTGTTTTGTATAAATCCTAATCTAGTCTCTAAACGTGTTGTTTGTGTATAAATCCTAATCTAGTCTCTAAACACGTTGTTTTGTATAAATCCTAATCTAGTCTCTAAACGTGTTGTTTTGTATAAATCCTAATCTAATCTATAAACGTGTTGTTTTGTATAAATCCTAATCTAATCTCTAATCGTGTTGTTTTGTATAAATCCTAATCTAGTCTCTAAACACGTTGTTTTGTATAAATCCTAATCTAGTCTCTAAACGTGTTGTTTTGTATAAATCCTAATCTAGGCTCTAAACGTGTTGTTTTGTATAAATCCTAATCTAGTCTCTAAACGTGTTGTTTTGTATAAATCCTAATCTAGTCTCTAAACGTGTTGTTTTGTATAAATCCTAATCTAGTCTCTAAACGTGTTGTGTTGTATAAATCCTAATCTAGTCTCTAAACACGTTGTTTGTGTATAAATCCTAATCTGGTCTCTCAACACGTTGTTTGTGTATAAATCCTAATCTAGTCTCTAAACGTGTTGTTTTGTATAAATCCTAATCTAATCTATAAACGTGTTGTTTTGTATAAATCCTAATCTAGTCTCTAAACGTGTTGTTTTGTATAAATCCTAATCTAGTCTCTAAACGTGTTGTGTTGTATAAATCCTAATCTAGTCTCTAAACACGTTGTTTTGTATAAATCCTAATCTGGTCTCTCAACACGTTGTTTGTGTATAAATCCTAATCTAGTCTCTAAACGTGTTGTTTTGTATAAATCCTAATCTAATCTATAAACGTGTTGTTTTGTATAAATCCTAATCTAGTCTCTAAACGTGTTGTGTTGTATAAATCCTAATCTAGTCTCTAAACGTGTTTTGTATAAATCCTAATCTAGTCTCTAAACGTGTTGTTTTGTATAAATCCTAATCTAATCTCTAAACGTGTTGTTTTGTATAAATCCTAATCTAGTCTCTAAACGTGTTGTTTGTGTATAAATCCTAATCTAATCTCTAAACGTGTTGTTTTGTATAAATCCTAATCTAATCTCTAAACGCGTTGTTTTGTATAAATCCTAATCTAGTCTCTAAACGTGTTGTTTTGTATAAATCCTAATCTAATCTCTAAACGTGTTGTTTTGTATAAATCCTAATGTAGTCTCTAAACGTGTTGTTTGTGTATAAATCCTAATCTAGTCTCTAAACACGTTGTTTTGTATAAATCCTAATCTAATCTCTAAACGTGTTGTTTTGTATAAATCTTAATCTAGTCTCTAAACACGTTGTTTTGTATAAATCCTAATCTAGTTTCTAAACGTGTTGTTTTGTATAAATCCTAATCTAGTCTCTAAACGTGTTGTTTTGTATAAATCCTAATCTAGTCTCTAATCGTGTTGTTTTGAATAAATCCTAATCTAATCTCTAAACGTGTTGTTTTGTATAAATCCTAATCTAATCTCTAAACGTGTTGTTTTGTATAAATCCTAATCTAATCTCTAAACACGTTGTTTTGTATAAATCCTATTCTAGTCTCTAAACGTGTTGTTTTGTATAAATCCTAATCTAGTCTCTAAACACGTTGTTTGTGTATAAATCCTAATCTAGTCTCTCAACACGTTGTTTGTGTATAAATCCTAATCTAGTCTTTAAACACGTTGTTTGTGTATAAATCCTAATCTAATCTCCAAACGTATTGTTTTGTATAAATCCTAATCTAGTCTCTAAACGTGTTGTTTTGTATAAATCCTAATCTGGTCTCTAAACGTGTTGTTTTGTATAAATCCTAATCTAGTCTCTAAACGTGTTGTTTTGTATAAATCCTAATCTAATCTCTAAACGTGTTGTTTTGTATAAATCCTAATCTAGTCTCTAAACGTGTTGTGTTGTATAAATCCTAATCTAGTCTCTAAACACGTTGTTTTGTATAAATCCTAATCGAGTCTCTAAACGTGTTTTGTGTAAATCCTAATCTAATCTCTAATCGTGTTGTTTTGTATAAATCCTAATCTAGTCTCTAAACACGTTGTTTTGTATAAATCCTAATCTAGTCTCTAAACGTGTTGTTTTGTATAAATCCTAATCTAATCTCTAAACGTGTTGTTTTGTATAAATCCTAATCTAGTCTCTAAACGTGTTCTTTTGTATAAATCCTAATCTAATCTCTAAACGTGTTGTTTTGTATAAATCCTAATCTAGTCTCTAAACGTGTTGTGTTGTATAAATCCTAATCTAGTCTCTAAACACGTTGTTTTGTATAAATCCTAATCGAGTCTCTAAACGTGTTTTGTGTAAATCCTAATCTAATCTCTAATCGTGTTGTTTTGTATAAATCCTAATCTAGTCTCTAAACACGTTGTTTTGTATAAATCCTAATCTAGTCTCTAAACACGTTGTTTTGTATAAATCCTAATCTAGTCTCTAAACACGTTGTTTATATTTTTTTCTGATTAAGTTCTTCCTATATCTAATATTTACTTAAACACTTGTTTCAGATGTTTCTGTTTTCAATTCTTGCTTCACTGAACATACAATAAAATATTTTAAATGTAAAGTTTATTATCTTTCAAAATTATTTGCTAGTAGTTCAAAAAAATACCGTGGTTTTAAAGTTATTACATTAACCAATTAGAAACAAAGAAATAATTATAATAAATAAATTAAGTACAACTTGTTCTCTGTACTGTTAATTTGTTCAGAAATAAATGAATGTTTTTGAACTGCAAAGTTTGGAAAAGTATAAACCAGTGTTGTTAAACATGCTTTAATCAAAGTAAGCACCATTTGTTTCAACACACGTTTGCCAACTTGTAATGATGCTGTTTATGTCCCTGCTGTACAGACTTGTAACGATGCTGTTTATGTCCCTGCTGTAGAAACTTGTAACGACGTTGTTTATGTCCCTGCTGTACAAACATGCAACGATGCTGTTTATGTCCCTGCTGTACAGACTTGTAACGATGCTATTTATGTCCCTGCTGTACAGACTTGTAACGATGCTGTTTATGTCCCTGCTGTAGAAATCAAAGTTTCTATGGTAAGTGAACTCCCTAAAATCTTTTTCTGCAGCTGCCTGGTTATTGTTAAAAAGTAGTCAAAGTGCTTGAAGAAATGAAAATCTGTTGGGTAAAGAAAGGTCAGAGGAATAGAATGGATGAGGCAGAACCTTCATTCCTTATTCGTTCAATTTTTTGAGCGTCATTCTTGACAGGTCTTATGACACTAATTTTGTTGATCTTCAGTCAACTCATGTGGAACCAACTTACCTAACTTTTTCATCTTTCCAATCACACTCAGGTGGTTGGCAATGTTTGATTTGCTCGTGCCTAGCTTTTCTACAAGCTCACGTACTGTTGTGCGAGGGTCTGACTCAACTGCTTCCATAAATGTGTCTTCGTCTAAGGATGGCTTCGTTCCACGACCTTTGTGGTCTTCAAGAATTTCAGCTTCATGTCAAAACCTTTGGAACCAACGCTGAACTGTACGTTTAGTACCAGATCTATGGTCGAATGACTGGTTGATGTTTTGTGAGGTTTCGGTAACGTTTCGTCCAAGTTTGAAGTCGTAGAGGTCAATCAAACTAAAGTCCTACTTGTCCATGATGTCTTGAGGGAGGGAAATCAAACTAAAGTCCTACTTGTCCATGCTGTCTTGAGGGAGGAAAATCAGAGTAAAGTCCTACTTGTCCATGATGTCTTGAGGGAGGAAAATCAAACTAAAGTCCTATTTGTCCATGATGTCTTGAGGGAGGAAAATCAAACTAAAGTCCTATTTGTCCATGATGTCTTGAGGGAGGAAAATCAAACTAAAGTCCTACTTGTCCATGATGTCTTGAGGGAGGAAAATCAAACTAAAGTCCTACTTGTCCATGCTGTCTTGAGGGAGGAAAATCAGAGTAAAGTCCTACTTGTCCATGATGTCTTGAGGGAGGAAAATCAAACTAAAGTCCTATTTGTCCATGATGTCTTGAGGGAGGAAAATCAAACTAAAGTCCTATTTGTCCATGATGTCTTGAGGGAGGAAAATCAAACTAAAGTCCCACTTGTCCATGATGTCTTGAGGGAGGGAAATCAAACTAAAGTCCTACTTGTCCATGATGTCTTGAGGGAGGAAAATCAAACTAAAGTCCTACTTGTCCATGATGTCTTGAGGGAGGAAAATCAAACTAAAGTCCTACTTGTCCATGATGTCTTGAGGGAGGAAAATCAAACTAAAGTCCTACTTGTCCATGCTGTCTTGAGGACTACGAAACTTACTCTAAGTAGAACTGGAACAGTAGACAATTAAAACACCTTGTAAACGACAAACGTTGGATTGAACCAACCAACCAACAATAAGTTACTCAATATTCAGCTTCTAAATGTCATCATGAGAATTCCCAAATTTTTTATGGACAACCTAATATATTTTACAATTTCCTAGAGAGTTATCGGTAATTGTATGTTTTTATAACCGCTGAATCAGGAGTTGGATTCTCCGCAGTGGACACAGTAAATAATCGAACTTGTTTTTTCTCTAAAGCAAAAAAATTATGTAATAAAAACAACGAATATTAAAGGTTGAGGCATTTATAAACGATTCCTATCATATGAAATAGAAAAATTATTTTTATTTATATAAGACCCCCGCTAGTACAGCGGTATGTCTCCAGATTTACAACGCTAAAATCAGGGATACGATTCCCTTCGGTGGACTGAGCAGATAACCCTTTGTAGCTTTACTTTACAGAAAACACACACACTTTATTCATATGAAAATCAATGTTATACAAATACCATAAATATTAGCATTGTTGTAAATATATATAAAGAGACATGGGAGATCACAGGTTGCAATCCACATAATGGACAAATAGATTTATCTGATATTGGATAATACTCATGGAGATAGAATGATTTTTTCTACTATGTTTGTTTGCTTGTTTTTGAGAACATAATCACATCGAGAGCTGTGCCCAATTCAGGGTATAGAACCTTGAATTTTAGTGTTCTGAGTTCGTAAACTGACGACAGTAACGTTTACTTTTGGCACTAGTGAAGTGAACAACACTTTTTAAAGTTTAAATTATGCAAAGTTTTTTAAAATTCTTAGTTTTAAAAGTTAAATTCGTTTAAAGCGAGTAAAGTTACATGTTTCATTTGTTCTTTGATTAAGACAGAAATACATTATGTCATTTATGTCTAATAAGTAAAAAGAAAGAATGTACTAATATATCCGGTCAAAACTACATGACATCTGGTACTAAGATATCCGGTCAAAACTACATGACATCTGGTACTAAGATATCCGATCAAAACTACATGACATCTGGTACTAAGATATCCGGTCAAAACTACATGACATCTGGTACTAAGATATCCGATCAAAACTACATGACATCTGGTACTAAGATATCCGGTCAAAACTACATGACATCTGGTACTAAGATATCCGATCAAAACTACATGACATCTGGTACTAAGATATCCGGTCAAAACTACATGACATCTGGTACTAAGATATCCGATCAAAACTACATGACATCTGGTACTAAGATATCCGGTCAAAACTACATGACATCTGGTACTAACATATCCGATCAAAACTACATGACATCTGGTACTAAGATATCCGATCAAAACTACATGACATCTGGTACTAAGATATCCGGTCAAAACTACATGACATCTGGTACTAAGATATCCGATCAAAACTACATGACATCTGGTACTAAGATATCCGGTCAAAACTACATGACATCTGGTACTTAGATATCTGATCAAAACTACATGACATCTGGTACTAAGATATCCGATCAAAACTACATGACATCTGGTACTAAGATATCCGATCAAAACTACATGACATCTGGTACTAAGATATCCGATTAAAACTACATGACATCTGGTACTAAGATATCCGGTCAAAACTACATGACATTTGGTACTAAGATATCCGATCAAAACTACATGACATCTGGTACTAAGATATCCGGTCAAAACTACATGACATCTGGTACTTAGATATCTGATCAAAACTACATGACATCTGGTACTAAGATATCCGATCAAAACTACATGACATCTGGTACTAAGATATCCGATCAAAACTACATGACATCTGGTACTAAGATATCCGATTAAAACTACATGACATCTGGTACTAAGATATCCGGTCAAAACTACATGACATTTGGTACTAAGATATCCGATCAAAACTACATGACATCTGGTACTAAGATATCCGGTCAAAACTACATGACATCTGGTACTAAGATATCCGATCAAAACTACATGACATCTGGTACTAAGATATCCGGTCAAAACTACATGACTCCTGCAGATCTAACTGTAGTCAATGCACTGTACATTGTATCCAATTATATCCATACAAAATCATTGTTTTATCCAATTATGCCCTCACAGAAACTACACTGTGGTATCCAGTTACGTTCATACACAAATATTAAATTATGGTATCCAAATATGTTCGTACAAAAACTACACTGTGGTATCAATTATGGATTCAACAATATAACTTTCAAGTACCCAATGTAGTTTCTTATATTTACCTACACATTTTCAAGTAACTCTACACAGGTTTGTCAAGATGTATGGGCAAATATTCCTCCGATAACGGTTTTTCCAATAAACATTGCGAGTTCAAGAGAAAGGAGTTGTCACAGCTAACCTGCTAAACATCAGACAGTTACTAAGCTACTCAACGTCACACAGCTACTAGGCTACTAAACCTCACACAGCAACTAGTCTGCTAAACCTCACACAGCTACTAGGCTACTCAACGTCACACAGCTACTAGTCTGCTAAACCTCACACAGCAACTAGGCTACTCAACGTCACACAGCTACTAGTCTGCTAAACGTCACACAGCTACTAGGCTACTCAACGTCACACAGCTACTAGTCTGCTAAACCTCACACAGCAACTAGTCTACTCAACGTCACACAGCAACTAGTCTGCTAAACGTCACACAGCTACTGGCCTACTAAACGTCACACAGCTACTAAGCTACTAAACTTCACACAGCTACTAGCTTACTAAACATCACACAGCCACTAGTCTGCTCAACGTCACACAGCTACTAGGCTACTCAACGTCACACAGCTACTAGTCTGCTAAACGTCACACAGCTACTAGGCTACTCAACGTCACACAGCTACTAGCCTACTAAACATCACACAGCTACTAGTCTGCTAAACTTCACACAGCTACTAGTCTGCTAAACATCACACAGCTACTAGTCTGCTAAACTTCACACAGCTACTAGTCTGCTAAACTTCACACAGGTACTAGCCTACTAAACTTCACACAGCTACTAGTCTGCTAAACAACACACAGCTACTAGCCTACTAAACTTCACACAGCTACTAGCCTACTAAACATCACACAGCTACTAGCCTACTAAACTTCACACAGCTACTAGGCTACTAAACATCACACAGCTACTAGTCTGCTAAACGTCACACAGCTACTAGTCTGCTAAACTTCACACAGCTACTAGCCTACTAAACATCACACAGCTACTAGTCTGCTAAACATCACACAGCTACTAGCCTACTAAACTTCACACAGCTACTAGCCTAGTAAACATCACACAGCTACTAGCCTACTAAACTTCACACAGCTACTAGCCTACTAAACATCACACAGCTACTAGCCTACTAAACTTCACACAGCTACTAGGCTACTAAACATCACACAGCTACTAGTCTGCTAAACATCACACAGCTACTAGCCTACTAAACTTCACACAGCTACTAGCCTACTAAACATCACACAGCTACTAGCCTACTAAACTTCACACAGCTACTAGCCTACTAAACTTCACACAGCTACTAGTCTGCTAAACGTCACACAGCTACTAGCCTACTAAACATCACACAGTTACTAGCCTACTAAACGTCACACAGCTACTAGCCTACTAAACGTCACACAGCTACTAGTCTTCTAAATGTCACACAGCTACTAGCCTACTAAACATCACACAGTTACTAGTCTGCTAAACTTCACACAGCTACTAGGCTACTAAACTTCACCAAACTACTAGTCTGCTAAACTTCACACAGCTACTAGCTTACTAAACTTCACACAGCTACTAGCCTACTAAACTTCACACAGCTACTAGTCTGCTAAACTTCACACAGCTACTAGCCTACTAAACATCACACAGCTACTAGTCTGCTAAACATCACACAGCTACTAGCCTACTAAACTTCACACAGCTACTAGCCTACTAAACATCACACAGCTACTAGCCTACTAAACTTCACACAGCTACTAGTCTACTAAACTTCACACAGCTACTAGTCTGCTAAACTTCACACAGCTACTAGGCTACTAAACATCACACAGCTACTAGTCTGCTAAACTTCACACAGCTACTAGTCTGCTAAACATCACACAGCTACTAGCCTACTAAACTTCACACAGCTACTAGCCTACTAAACATCACACAGCTACTAGTCTGCTAAACATCACACAGCTACTAGTCTACTAAACTTCACACAGCTACTAGCCTACTAAACATCACACAGCTACTAGCCTACTAAACATCACACAGTTACTAGCCTACTAAACATCACACAGTTACTAGCCTACTAAACGTCACACAGTTACTAGCCTACTAAACGTCACACAGCTACTAGGCTACTAAACGTCACACAGCTACTAGTCTGCTAAACATCACACAGCTACTAGTCTACTAAACGTCACACAGCTACTAGCCTACTAAACATCACACAGTTACTAGCCTACTAAACATCACACAGTTACTAGCCTACTAAACGTCACACAGTTACTAGCCTACTAAACGTCACACAGTTACTAGCCTACTAAACATCACACAGCTACTAGTCTGCTAAACATCACACAGCTACTAGCCTACTAAACTTCACACAGCTACTAGTCTGCTAAACTTCACACAGCTACTAGCCTACTAAACGTCACACAGCTACTAGTCTACTAAACATCACACAGCTACTAGTCTGCTAAACGTCACACAGCTACTAGCCTACTAAACATCACACAGCTACTAGTCTATTAAACTTCACACAGCTACTAGTCTGCTAAACTTCACACAGCTACTAGCCTACTAAACTTCACACAGCTACTAGTCTGCTAAACATCACACAGCTACTAGTTTACTAAACTTCACACAGCTACTAGCCTACTAAACATCACACAGCTACTAGCCTACTAAACTTCACACAGCTACTAGGCTACTAAACATCACACAGCTACTAGTCTGCTAAACATAACACAGCTACTAGCCTACTAAACTTCACACAGCTACTAGCCTACTAAACATCACACAGCTACTAGTCTGCTAAACATCACACAGCTACTAGCCTACTAAACTTCACACAGCTACTAGCCTACTAAACATCACACAGCTACTAGCCTACTAAACTTCACACAGCTACTAGCCTACTAAACATCACACAGCTACTAGCTACTAGCCTACTAAACTTCACACAGCTACTAGGCTACTAAACATCACACAGCTACTAGTCTGCTAAACATCACACAGCTACTAGCCTACTAAACTTCACACAGCTACTAGTCTGCTAAACATCACACAGCTACTAGCCTACTAAACTTCACACAGCTACTAGCCTACTAAACATCACACAGCTACTAGCCTACTAAACTTCACACAGCTACTAGCCTACTAAACTTCACACAGCTACTAGTCTGCTAAACATCACACAGCTACTAGCCTACTAAACTTCACACAGCTACTAGCCTACTAAACATCACACAGCTACTAGCCTACTAAACTTCACACAGCTACTAGGCTACTAAACATCACACAGCTACTAGTCTGCTAAACATCACACAGCTACTAGCCTACTAAACTTCACACAGCTACTAGCCTACTAAACTTCACACAGCTACTAGTCTGCTAAACGTCACACAGCTACTAGCCTACTAAACATCACACAGTTACTAGCCTACTAAACGTCACACAGCTACTAGCCTACTAAACGTCACACAGCTACTAGTCTGCTAAACGTCACACAGCTACTAGCCTACTAAACATCACACAGTTACTAGTCTGCTAAACTTCACACAGCTACTAGGCTACTAAACTTCACCAAACTACTAGTCTGCTAAACTTCACACAGCTACTAGCTTACTAAACTTCACACAGCTACTAGCCTACTAAACTTCACACAGCTACTAGTCTGCTAAACTTCACACAGCTACTAGCCTACTAAACATCACACAGCTACTAGTCTGCTAAACATCACACAGCTACTAGCCTACTAAACTTCACACAGCTACTAGTCTACTAAACTTCACACAGCTACTAGCCTACTAAACATCACACAGCTACTAGTCTACTAAACATCACACAGTTACTAGCCTACTAAACATCACACAGTTACTAGCCTACTAAACGTCACACAGTTACTAGCCTACTAAACGTCACACAGCTACTAGGCTACTAAACGTCACACAGCTACTAGTCTGCTAAACATCACACAGCTACTAGTCTACTAAACGTCACACAGCTACTAGCCTACTAAACATCACACAGTTACTAGCCTACTAAACATCACACAGTTACTAGCCTACTAAACGTCACACAGTTACTAGCCTACTAAACATCACACAGCTACTAGTCTGCTAAACGTCACACAGCTACTAGTCTACTAAACATCACACAGTTACTAGCCTACTAAACGTCACACAGTTACTAGCCTACTAAACGTCACACAGCTACTAGGCTACTAAACGTCACACAGCTACTAGTCTGCTAAACATCACACAGCTACTAGTCTACTAAACGTCACACAGCTACTAGCCTACTAAACATCACACAGTTACTAGCCTACTAAACATCACACAGTTACTAGCCTACTAAACGTCACACAGCTAGCCTACTAAACATCACACAGCTACTAGTCTGCTAAACGTCACACAGCTACTAGTCTACTAAACATCACACAGCTACTAGCCTACTAAACATCACACAGCTACGAGTCTGCTAAACTTCACACAGCTACTAGCCTACTAAACGTCACACAGCTACTAGGCTACTAAACATCACACAGCTACTAGTCTGCTAAACGTCACACAGCTACTAGCCTACTAAACGTCACACAGCTACTAGTCTGCTAAACGTCACACAGCTACTAGCCTACTAAACATCACACAGTTACTAGTCTGCTAAACTTCACACAGCTACTAGGCTACTAAACTTCACCAAACTACTAGTCTGCTAAACTTCACACAGCTACTAGCTTACTAAACTTCACACAGCTACTAGCCTACTAAACTTCACACAGCTACTAGTCTGCTAAACTTCACACAGCTACTAGCCTACTAAACATCACACAGCTACTAGTCTGCTAAACGTCACACAGCTACTAGTCTGCTAAACATCACACAGCTACTAGTCTACTAAACGTCACACAGCTACTAGCCTACTAAACATCACACAGTTACTAGCCTACTAAACATCACACAGTTACTAGCCTACTAAACGTCACACAGTTACTAGCCTACTAAACATCACACAGCTACTAGTCTCCTAAACGTCACACAGCTACTAGTCTGCTAAACATCACACAGCTACTAGCCTACTAAACATCACACAGCTACGAGTCTGCTAAACTTCACACAGCTACTAGTCTGCTAAACATCACACAGCTACTAGCCTACTAAACTTCACACAGCTACTAGTCTACTAAACATCACACAGCTACTAATCTGCTAAACATCACACAGCTACTAGTCTACTAAACTTCACACAGCTACTAGCCTACTAAACATCACACAGCTACTAGCCTACTAAACATCACACAGTTACTAGCCTACTAAACATCACACAGTTACTAGCCTACTAAACGTCACACAGTTACTAGCCTACTAAACGTCACACAGCTACTAGGCTACTAAACGTCACACAGCTACTAGCCTACTAAACATCACACAGCTACTAGCCTACTAAACTTCACACAGCTACTAGCCTACTAAACATCACACAGCTACTAACCTACTAAACTTCACACAGCTACTAGTCTGCTAAACTTCACACAGCTACTAGGCTACTAAACATCACAGAGCTACTAGTCTGCTAAACTTCACACAGCTACTAGTCTGCTAAACATCACACAGTTACTAGCCTACTAAACGTCACACAGCTACTAGCCTACTAAACGTCACACAGCTACTAGGCTACTAAACGTCACACAGCTACTAGTCTGCTAAACGTCACACAGCTACTAGGCTACTAAACGTCACACAGCTACTAGCCTACTAAACATCACACAGCTACTAGTCTGCTAAACTTCACACAGCTACTAGTCTGCTAAACATCACACAGCTACTAGTCTGCTAAACTTCACACAGCTACTAGTCTGCTAAACTTCACACAGCTACTAGCCTACTAAACTTCACACAGCTACTAGTCTGCTAAACAACACAGCTACTAGCCTACTAAACTTCACACAGCTACTAGCCTACTAAACATCACACACAGCTACTAGCCTACTAAACTTCACACAGCTACTAGGCTACTAAACATCACACAGCTACTAGTCTGCTAAACGTCACACAGCTACTAGTCTGCTAAACGTCACACAGCTACTAGCCTACTAAACATCACACAGCTACTAGTCTACTAAACATCACACAGCTACTAGCCTACTAAACTTCACACAGCTACTAGCCTACTAAACATCACACAGCTACTAGCCTACTAAACTTCACACAGCTACTAGCCTACTAAACATCACACAGCTACTAGCCTACTAAACTTCACACAGCTACTAGGGTTACTAAACATCACACACAGCTACTAGTCTACTAAACATCACACAGCTACTAGCCTACTAAACTTCACACACAGCTACTAGCCTACTAAACATCACACAGCTACTAGCCTACTAAACTTCACACAGCTACTAGCCTACTAAACTTCACACTAAACGTCACTAGCTACTAGTCTGCTAAACGTCACACAGCTACTAGCCTACTAAACATCACACAGCTACTAGCCTACTAAACGTCACACACAGCTACTAGCCTACTAAACGTCACACAGCTACTAGTCTTCTAAACGTCACACAGCTACTAGCCTACTAAACATCACACACAGCTCTAGTCTGCTAAACTTCACACAGCTACTAGTTACTAAACTTCACCAAACTACTAGTCTGTTAAACTTCACACAGCTACTAGCTTACTAAACTTCACACAGCTACTAGCCTACTAAACTTCACACAGCTACTAGTCTCTAAACTTCACACACAGCTACTAGCCTACTAAACATCACACAGCTACTAGTCTGCTAAACATCACACAGCTACTAGCCTACTAAACTTCACACAGCTACTAGCCTACTAAACATCACACAGCTACTAGCCTACTAAACTTCACACAGCTACTAGTCTGCTAAACTTCACACAGCTACTAGTCTGCTAAACTTCACACAGCTACTAGCCTACTAAACTTCACACAGCTACTAGTCTGCTAAACTCTCACACAGCTACTAGTCTGCTAAACATCACACAGCTACTAGCCTACTAAACTTCACACAGCTACTAGCCTACTAAACATCACACAGCTACTAGTCTGCTAAACATCACACAGCTACTAGTCTACTAAACTTCACACAGCTACTAGCCTACTAAACATCACACAGCTACTAGCCTACTAAACATCACACAGCTACTAGCCTACTAAACATCACACAGCTACTAGCCTACTAAACGTCACACAGTTACTTAGCCTACTAAACGTCACACAGCTACTAGGCTACTAAACGTCACACAGCTACTAGTCTATAAACATCACACAGCTACTAGTCTACTAAACGTCACACAGCTACTAGCCTACTAAACATCACACAGTTACTAGCCTACTAAACATCACACAGTTACTAGCCTACTAAACGTCACACAGTTACTAGCCTACTAAACGTCACACAGCTACTAGCCTACTAAACATCACACACACAGCTACTAGTCTAGCTAAAACATCACACAGCTACTAGTCTAGTCTAAACATCACACAGCTACTAGCCTACTAAACTTCTCACACAGCTACTAGTCTGTACTAAACATCACACAGCTACTAGCCTACTAAACGTCACACAGCTACTAGCCTACTAAACATCACACAGCTACTAGTCTGTTAAACGTCACACAGCTACTAGCCTACTAAACATCACACACAGCTACTAGTCTATTAAACTTCACACAGCTACTAGCCTACTAAACTTCACACAGCTACTAGCCTACTAAACTTCACACAGCTACTAGTCTGCTAAACATCACACAGCTACTAGTCTACTAAACTTCACACAGCTACTAGCCTACTAAACATCACACAGCTACTAGCCTACTAAACTTCACACAGCTACTAGGCTACTAAACATCACACAGCTACTAGTCTGCTAAACATCACACAGCTACTAGCCTACTAAACTTCACACAGCTACTAGCCTACTAAACATCACACAGCTACTAGTCTGCTAAACATCACACAGCTACTAGCCTACTAAACTTCACACAGCTACTAGCCTACTAAACATCACACAGCTACTAGCCTACTAAACTTCACACAGCTACTAGCCTACTAAACATCACACAGCTACTAGCCTACTAAACTTCACACAGCTACTAGGCTACTAAACATCACACAGCTACTAGTCTGCTAAACATCACACAGCTACTAGCCTACTAAACTTCACACAGCTACTAGTCTGCTAAACATCACACAGCTACTAGCCTACTAAACTTCACACAGCTACTAGCCTACTAAACATCACACAGCTACTAGCCTACTAAACGTCACACAGCTACTAGCCTACTAAACGTCACACAGCTACTAGTCTGCTAAACATCACACAGCTACTAGCCTACTAAACTTCACACAGCTACTAGCCTACTAAACATCACACAGCTACTAGCCTACTAAACTTCACACAGCTACTAGGCTACTAAACATCACACACAGCTACTAGTCTGCTAAACATCACACAGCTACTAGCCTACTAAACATCACACACAGCTACTAGCTCTACTAAACTTCACACACAGCTACTAGTCTACTAAACATCACACAGCTACTAGCCTACTAAACATCACACAGTTACTAGCCTACTAAACGTCACACAGCTACTAGCCTACTAAACGTCACACAGCTACTAGTCTGCTAAACGTCACACAGCTACTAGGCTACTAAACATCACACAGTTACTAGTCTGCTAAACTTCACACAGCTACTAGGCTACTAAACTTCACCAAACTACTAGTCTGCTAAACTTCACACAGCTACTAAGCTTACTAAACTTCACACACAGCTATTAGCCTACTAAACTTCACACAGCTACTAGTCTGTTAAACTTCACACAGCTAGCTCTACTAGCCTACTAAACATCACACACAGCTACTAGTCTGCTAAACATCACACAGCTACTAGCCTACTAGCTCGTCTAAACTTCACACAGCTACTAGTCTACTAAACTTCACACAGCTACTAGCCTACTAAACATCACACAGCTACTAGTCTACTAAACATCACACAGTTACTAGCCTACTAAACATCACATTAGTTACTAGCCTACTAAACATCACACAGTTACTAGTCTACTAAACGTCACACAGCTACTAGGCTACTAAACGTCACACAGCTACTAGTCTGCTAAACATCACACAGCTACTAGTCTACTAAACGTCACACAGCTACTAGCCTACTAAACATCACACAGCTACTAGCCTACTAAACATCACACAGTTACTAGCCTACTAAACATCACACAGTTACTAGCCTACTAAACATCACACAGCTACTAGTCTGCTAAACGTCACACAGCTACTAGTCTGCTAAACATCACACAGTTACTAGCCTACTAAACGTCACACAGTTACTAGCCTACTAAACGTCACACAGCTACTAGGCTACTAAACGTCACACAGCTACTAGTCTGCTAAACATCACACAGCTACTAGTCTACTAAACGTCACACAGCTACTAGCCTACTAAACATCACACAGCTACTAGCCTACTAAACATCACACAGCTACTAGCCTACTAAACGTCACACAGTTACTAGCCTACTAAACATCACACAGCTACTAGTCTGCTAAACGTCACACAGCTACTAGTCTGCTAAACATCACACAGCTACTAGCCTACTAAACATCACACAGCTACTAGTCTGCTAAACTTCACACAGCTACTAGCCTACTAAACGTCACACAGCTACTAGGCTACTAAACATCACACAGCTACTAGTCTGCTACAAACGTCACACAGCTACTAGCCTACTAAACGTCACACAGCTACTAGTCTGCTAAACGTCACACAGCTACTAGCCTACTAAACATCACACAGTTACTAGTCTGCTAAACTTCACACAGCTACTAGGCTACTAAACTTCACCAAACTACTAGTCTGCTAAACTTCACACAGCTACTAGCTTACTAAACTTCACACAGCTACTAGCCTACTAAACTCACACACACAGCTACTAGTCTGCTAAACTTCACACAGCTACTAGCCTACTAAACATCACACACAGCTACTTAGTCTGCTAAACGTCACACAGCAACTAGTCTGCTAAACATCACACAGCTACTAGTCTACTAAACGTCACACAGCTACTAGCCTACTAAACATCACACAGTTACTAGCCTACTAAACATCACACAGTTACTAGCCTACTAAACGTCACACAGTTACTAGCCTACTAAACATCACACAGCTACTAGTCTCCTAAACGTCACACAGCTACTAGTCTGCTAAACATCACACAGCTACTAGCCTACTAAACATCACACAGCTACTAGTCTGCTAAACTTCACACAGCTACTAGTCTGCTAAACATCACACAGCTACTAGGTTACTAACATCACTAGCTACTAGTCTGATAAACGTCACACAGCTACTAGCTCTACTAAACATCACACAGCTACTAATCTGCTAAACATCACACAGCTACTAGCCTACTAAACTTCACACAGCTACTAGCCTACTAAACATCACACAGCTACTAGTCTTAGCCTACTACTAAACATCACACAGTTACTAGCCTACTAAACACATCACACAGTTACTAGCCTTGGGCAGCATACTAAACGTCACACACAGTTACTAGCCTACTAAACGTCACACAGCTACTAGCTGTTTTTTCAGGGCTACTAAACGTCACACAGCTACTAGCCTACTAAACATCAACACTCACTTAGCCTATTAACGTCAGCTACTTCTCCACTAAACATCACACAGCTACTAGCCTACTAAACTTTACACAGCTACTAGCCTACTAAACATACTACACAGCTACTAGCCTACTAAACTTCACACAGCTACTAGTCTGCTAAACTTCACACAGTTACTAGGCTACTAAACATCACACAGCTACTAGTCTGCTAAACTTCACACAGCTACTAGTCTGCTAAACATCACACAGTTACTAGCCTACTAAACGTCACACACAGTTACTAGCCTACTAAACGCGTCACACAGCTACTAGGCTACTAAACGTCACACAGCTACTAGTCTGTACTAAACATCACAGCAGTTACTTAGTCTACTAAACGTCACACAGCTACTAGCCTACTAAACATCACACTAAACACAGCTACTAGCCTACTAAACATCACACACAGCTACGTAGCCTATTAAACGTCACACAGTTACTAGCCTACTAAACATCACACAGCTACTAGCTACTAGTCTACTAAACGTCACACAGCTACTAGTCTGCTAAACATCACACAGCTACTAGCCTACTAAACTTCACACAGCTACTAGTCTACAAACTTCACACAGCTACTAGCCTACTAAACGTCACACAGCTACTTCAGGCTACTAAACATCACACAGCTACTAGTCTGCTAAACATCACACAGCTACTAGCCTACTAAACTTCACATACTACAGCTACTAGTCTGCTAAACATCACACAGCTACTAGCCTACTAAACTTCATTACACAGCTACTAGCCTACTAAACATCACACAGCTACTAGCCTACTAAACTTCACACAGCTACTAGCCTACTAAACCTCACACAGCTACTAGTCTGCTAAACATCACACAGCTACTTTAAACGTCAGCTCTACTAAACTTCACACAGCTACTAGCCTACTAAACATCACACAGCTTAGCCTAATACAGCTACTAGCCTACTAAACACACACAGCTACTAGGCTACTAAACATCACACAGCTACTAGTCTGCTAAACATCACACAGCTACTAGCCTACTACAACTTCACACAGCTACTAGCCTACTAAACTTCACACAGCTACTAGTCTGCTAAACGTCACACAGCTACTAGCCTACTAAACATCACACAGTTACTTCACCAAGCTACTAGTCTAATAGCTTCTACTAAACGTCACACAGCTACTAGCCTACTAAACGTCACACAGCTACTAGTCTGCTAAACGTCACACAGCTACTAGCCTACTAGGCTACTAAACATCACACAGTTACTAGTCTTCTTAAACTTCACATAGCTATTAGCCTACTAAACTTCACCTACTAGCCTACAAACTACTAGTCTGTTAAACTTCACACAGCTACTAGCTTACTAAACTTCACACAGCTACTAGCCTACTAAACTTCACACAGCTACTAGTCTGCTAAACTTCACACAGCTACTAGCCTACTAAACATCACACAGCTACTAGTCTGCTAAACATCACACAGCTACTAGCCTACTAAACTTCACACACAGCTACTAGCCTACTAAACATCACACAGTAGCTACTAGCCTACTAAACATCACACAGCTACTAGCCTACTAAACATCACACAGTTACTAGTCTACTAAACGCTTCACACAGTTACTAGCTACTACTAAACATCACACAGTTACTAGCCTACTAAACGTCACACAGTTACTAGCCTACTAAACGTCACACAGCTACTAGGCTACTAAACGTCACACAGCTACTAGTCTGCTAAACATCACACAGCTACTAGTCTACTAAACGTCACATTAGCCTAAAACATCACACAGCTACTAGCCTACTAAACATCACACAGTTACTAGCTACTAGTCCTACTAAACATCACACAGCTACTAGCCTACTAAACATCACACAGTTACTTAAACGTCACACAGCTAGCCTACTAAACATCACACAGCTACTAGTTACTAGCCTTAAACATCACACAGTTACTAGCCTACTAACAACGTCATACACACGTCACACAGCTACTAGTCTGCTACTAAACGTCACACAGCTACTAGCCTACTAAACGTCACACAGCTACTAGCCTTCTAAACTCACACAGCTACTAGGCTACTAAACATCACATTGTAGCTACTAGTCTGTTAAACTTCACACAGCTACTAGGCTACTAAACATCAC
>NC_134827.1:45540533-45619474 GCF_004210375.1 Tachypleus tridentatus | reverse complement strand
TTATAAGAATTCTACTTGGTTGATCCAGTGTTTAATTATAAGAATTCTAATTGGTTGATCCAGTGTTTAATTATAAGAATTCTACTTGGTTGATCCAGTGTTTAATTATAAGAATTCTAATTGGTTGTTCCAGTGTTTAATTATAAAAATTCTAATTGGTTGATCCAGTGTTTAATTATAAGAATTCTACTTGGTTGATCCAGTGTTTAATTATAAGAATTCTAATTGGTTGTTCCAGTGTTTAATTATAAAAATTCTAATTGGTTGTTTCAGTGTTTAATTATAAGAATTCTAATTGGTTGTTCCAGTGTTTAATTATAAGAATTCTAATTGGTTGTTCCAGTGTTTAATTATAAGAATTCTAATTGGTTGTTCCAGTGTTTAATTATAAGAATTCTAATTGATTGTTCCAGTGTTTAATTATAAAAAAGTTAATTGGTTGTTTCAGTGTTTAATTATAAAAATTCTAATTCGTTGATCCAGTGTTCAATTATAAGAATTCTACTTGGTTGATCCAGTGTTTAATTATAAGAATTCTAATTGGTTGATCCAGTGTTTAATTATAAGAATTCTAATTCGTTGATCCAGTGTTTAATTATAAGAATTCTAATTGGTTGTTTCAGTGTTTAATTATAAGAATTCTAATTCGTTGATCCAGTGTTTAATTATAAGAATCCTAATTGGTTGTTTCAGTGTTTAATTATAAGAATTCTAATTCGTTGATCCAGTGTCTAATTATAAGAATTCTAATTGGTTGTTCCAGTGTTTAATTATAAAAATTTTAATTGGTTGTTTCAGTGTTTAATTATAAAAATTCTAATTCGTTGATCCAGTGTTCAATTATAAGAATTCTAATTGGTTGTTCCAGTGTTTAATTATAAAAATTTTAATTGGTTGTTTCAGTGTTTAATTATAAAAATTCTAATTCGTTGATCCAGTGTTCAATTATAAGAATTCTAATTGGTTGTTCCAGTGTTTAATTTTATTTGTAGTTCTATATTTTTTCATTTTCAATCTTTGCCAATCAATAAATATTTTGTGACTTACGCAGATTGTTTATTTATATACCTTTTACAAACTTTCTGATTGGACCTATCGTTGAATTTATATTTTTTACAAACTATTTAAATGATTCTTTTTATGATTCTATATTTCACTGGCATGCAATTGATTCAGTCAGTGAATATATATCCTACTGGGTATTTGACAGTCTGTAAAATATAACTATATAATTTACTAGGGAAACGGTTGATGTTGTTACATTTTTAATTAACAACGCATTATAGGATATGCAATGGTTTATTAATATCCGTTGTTATGTTGGTGTGCGAACAAAATAAAGCAAATAAACATAACATTACATCTTTATTTCATTCATAATTATAATAATGTACTGTTTAACTGTTTCTTAGATCTCTTTTTTACATCTAAGGATGACAACTATTAAACTGTTTCTTAGATCTCTTCTTTATATGTTAAAATGACAACTATATAACTGTTTCTTAGATCTCTTCATTATGTGTTAGGATGACAACTATTTAACTGTTTCTTAGATCTCTTCTTTATATGTTAGGATGACGACTATTTAACTGTTTCTTAGATCTCTTCTTTACATCACAGAATGATCCACTATTAAACTGTTTCTTAGATCTCTTCTTCATATGTTAAAATGACAACTATTTAACTGTTTCTTAGATCTCTTCTTTATATGTTAGGATGACAACTATTTAACTGTTTCTTAGATCTCTTCTTATGTGTTAGGATGACAACTATTTAACTGTTTCTTAGATCTCTTCTTTATATGTTAAAATGATAACTATATAACTGTTTCTTAGATCTCTTCATTATGTGTTAGGATGACAACTATTTAACTGTTTCTTAGATCTCTTCTTTATATGTTAGGATGACGACTATTTAACTGTTTCTTACATCTCTTCTTTACATCACAGAATGATCCACTATTAAACTGTTTCTTAGATCTCTTCTTTATATGTTAAAATGACAACTATTTAACTGTTTCTTAGATCTCTTCTTTATATGTTAGGATGACAACTATTTAACTGTTTCTTAGATCTCTTCTTTATATGTTAGGATGACAACTATTTAACTGTTTCTTAGATCTCTTCTTTATATGTTAGGATGACAACTATTTAACTGTTTCTTAGATCTATTCTTTATGTATTAGGATGACAACTATTTAACTGTTTCTTAGATCTCTTCTTTACATCACAGAATGATCCACTATTAAACTGTTTCTTAGATCTCTTCATTATGTGTTAGGATGACAACTATTTAACTGTTTCTTAGATCTCTTCTTTATATGTTAGGATGACGACTATTTAACTGTTTCTTAGATCTCTTCTTTACATCACAGAATGATCCACTATTAAACTGTTTCTTAGATCTCTTCTTTATATGTTAAAATGACAACTATTTAACTGTTTCTTAGATCTCTTCTTTATATGTTAGGATGACAACTATTTAACTGTTTCTTAGATCTCTTCTTTATATGTTAGGATGACAACTATTTAACTGTTTCTTAGATCTCTTCTTTATATGTTAGGATGACAACTATTTAACTGTTTCTTAGATCTATTCTTTATGTATTAGGATGACAACTATTTAACTGTTTCTTAGATCTCTTCTTTACATCACAGAATGATCCACTATTAAACTGTTTCTTAGATCTCTTCTTTATATGTTAAAATGACAACTATTTAACTGTTTCTTAGATCTCTTCTTTATGTGTTAGGATGACAACTATTTAACTGTTTCCTAAATCTCTTCTTTATATGTTAGGATGACGAACTATTTAACTGTTTCTTAGATCTCTTCTTTATATGTTAGGATGACAACTATTTAACTCTTTCTTAGATCTCTTCTTTATATGTTAGGATGACGAACTATTTAACTGTTTCTTAGATCTCTTCTTTATATGTTAGGATGACGAACTATTTAACTGTTTCTTAGATCTCTTCTTTATATGTTAGGATGACGAACTATTTAACTGTTTCTTAGATCTCTTCTTTATATGTTAGGATGACGAACTATTTAACTGTTTCTTAGATCTCTTCATTATGTGTTAGGATGACAACTATTTAACTGTTTCTTAGATCTCTTCTTTATGTGTTAGGATGACAACTATTAAACTGTTTCTTAGATCTCTTCTTTATATGTTAGGATGACGAACTATTTAACTGTTTCTTAGATCTCTTCTTTACATCACAGAATGATCCACTATTAAACTGTTTTTTAGATCTCTTCTTTATATGTTAGGATGACGAACTATTTAACTGTTTCTTAGATCTCTTCTTTATATGTTAGGATGACAACTATTTAACTGTTTCTTAGATCTCTTCTTTATATGTTAGGATGACAACTATTTAACTGTTTATTAGATCTCTTCTTTATGTGTTAGGATGACAACTATTTAACTGTTTCTTAGATCTCTTCTTTATGTGTTAGGATGACAACTATTTAACTGTTTCTTAGATCTCTTCTTTATGTGTCAGGATGACAACTATTTAACTGTTTCTTAGATCTCTTCTTTATATGTTAGGATGACGACTATTTAACTGTTTCTTAGATCTCTTCTTTATATGTTAGGATGACAACTATTTAACTGTTTCTTAGATCTATTCTTTATGTATTAGGATGACAACTATTTAACTGTTTCTTAGATCTCTTCTTACATCACAGAATGATCCACTATTAAACTGTTTCTTAGATCTCTTCTTTATATGTTAAAATGACAACTATTTAACTGTTTCTTAGATCTCTTCTTTATATGTTAGGATGACAACTATTTAACTGTTTCTTAGATCTCTTCTTTATATGTTTAGGATGACAACTATTTAACTGTTTCTTAGATCTCTTCTTTATATGTTAGGATGACAACTATTTAACTGTTTCTTAGATCTCTTCTTTATATGTTAGGATGACAACTATTTAACTGTTTCTTAGATCTCTTCTTTACATCACAGAATGATCCACTATTAAACTGTTTCTTAGATCTCTTCTTTATATGTTAAAATGACAACTATTTAATTGTTTCTTAGATCTCTTCTTTATATGTTAGGATGACAACTATTTAACTGTTTCTTAGATCTCTTCTTTATATGTTAGGATGACGAACTATTTAACTGTTTCCTAGATCTCTTCTTTATATGTTAGGATGACGAACTATTTAACTGTTTCTTAGATCTCTTCTTTATATGTTAGGATGACAACTATTTAACTCTTTCTTAGATCTCTTCTTTATATGTTAGGATGACGAACTATTTAACTCTTTCTTAGATCTCTTCTTTATATGTTAGGATGACGAACTATTTAACTGTTTCTTATATCTCTTCTTTATATGTTAGGATGACGAACTATTTAACTGTTTCTTAGATCTCTTCTTTATATGTTAGGATGACGAACTATTTAACTGTTTCTTAGATCTATTCTTTATGTATTAGGATGACAACTATTTAACTGTTTCTTAGATCTCTTCTTTACATCACAGAATGATCCACTATTAAACTGTTTCTTAGATCTCTTCTTTATATGTTAAAATGACAACTATTTAACTGTTTCTTAGATCTCTTCTTTATGTGTTAGGATGACAACTATTTAACTGTTTCCTAGATCTCTTCTTTATATGTTAGGATGACGAACTATTTAACTGTTTCTTAGATCTCTTCTTTATATGTTAGGATGACAACTATTTAACTCTTTCTTAGATCTCTTCTTTATATGTTAGGATGACGAACTATTTAACTGTTTCTTAGATCTCTTCTTTATATGTTAGGATGACGAACTATTTAACTCTTTCTTAGATCTCTTCTTTATATGTTAGGATGACGAACTATTTAACTGTTTCTTAGATCTCTTCTTTATATGTTAGGATGACGAACTATTTAACTGTTTCTTAGATCTCTTCATTATGTGTTAGGATGACAACTATTTAACTGTTTCTTAGATCTCTTCTTTATGTGTTAGGATGACAACTATTAAACTGTTTCTTAGATCTCTTCTTTATATGTTAGGATGACGAACTATTTAACTGTTTCTTAGATCTATTCTTTATGTATTAGGATGACAACTATTTAACTGTTTCTTAGATCTCTTCTTTACATCACAGAATGATCCACTATTAAACTGTTTCTTAGATCTCTTCTTTATATGTTAAAATGACAACTATTTAACTGTTTCTTAGATCTCTTCTTTATATGTTAGGATGACAACTATTTAACTGTTTCTTAGATCTCTTCTTTATATGTTAGGATGACGAACTATTTAACTGTTTCCTAGATCTCTTTTTTATATGTTAGGATGACAAACTATTTAACTGTTTCTTAGATCTCTTCTTTATATGTTAGGATGACAACTATTTAACTCTTTCTTAGATCTCTTCTTTATATGTTAGGATGACGAACTATTTAACTCTTTCTTAGATCTCTTCTTTATATGTTAGGATGACGAACTATTTAACTGTTTCTTATATCTCTTCTTTATATGTTAGGATGACGAACTATTTAACTGTTTCTTAGATCTCTTCTTTATATGTTAGGATGACGAACTATTTAACTGTTTCTTAGATCTCTTCATTATGTGTTAGGATGACAACTATTTAACTGTTTCTTAGATCTCTTCTTTATGTGTTAGGATGACAACTATTAAACTGTTTCTTAGATCTCTTCTTTATATGTTAGGATGACGAACTATTTAACTGTTTCTTAGATCTCTTCTTTACATCACAGAATGATCCACTATTAAACTGTTTTTAGATCTCTTCTTTATATGTTGGGATGACGAACTATTTAACTGTTTCTTAGATCTCTTCTTTATATGTTAGGATGACGAACTATTTAACTGTTTCTTAGATCTCTTCTTTATATGTTAGGATGACAACTATTTAACTGTTTCTTAGATCTCTTCTTTATATGTTAGGATGACAACTATTTAACTGTTTCTTAGATCTCTTCTTTATATGTTAGGATGACGAACTATTTAACTGTTTCTTAGATCTCTTCTTTACATCTAAGGATGACGAACTATTTAACTGTTTCTTAGATCTCTTCTTTATATGTTAGGATGACGAACTATTTAACTGTTTCTTAGATCTCTTCATTATGTGTTAGGATGACAACTATTTAACTGTTTCTTAGATCTCTTCTTTATGTGTTAGGATGACAACTATTAAACTGTTTCTTAGATCTCTTCTTTATATGTTAGGATGACGAACTATTTAACTGTTTCTTAGATCTATTCTTTATGTATTAGGATGACAACTATTTAACTGTTTCTTAGATCTCTTCTTTACATCACAGAATGATCCACTATTAAACTGTTTTTTAGATCTCTTCTTTATATGTTAGGATGACGAACTATTTAACTGTTTCTTAGATCTCTTCTTTATGTGTCAGGATGACAACTATTTAACTGTTTCTTAGATCTCTTCTTTATATGTTAGGATGACGACTATTTAACTGTTTCTTAGATCTCTTCTTTATATGTTAGGATGACAACTATTTAACTGTTTCTTAGATCTATTCTTTATGTATTAGGATGACAACTATTTAACTGTTTCTTAGATCTCTTCTTTACATCACAGAATGATCCACTATTAAACTGTTTCTTAGATCTCTTCTTTATATGTTAAAATGACAACTATTTAACTGTTTCTTAGATCTCTTCTTTATATGTTAGGATGACAACTATTTAACTGTTTCTTAGATCTCTTCTTTATGTGTTAGGATGACAACTATTTAACTGTTTCTTAGATCTCTTCTTTATATGTTAGGATGACAACTATTTAACTGTTTCTTAGATCTCTTCTTTATATGTTAGGATGACAACTATTTAACTGTTTCTTAGATCTCTTCTTTATGTGTTAGGATGACAACTATTTAACTGTTTCTTAGATCTCTTCTTTACATCACAGAATGATCCACTATTAAACTGTTTCTTAGATCTCTTCTTTATATGTTAAAATGACAACTATTTAACTGTTTCTTAGATCTCTTCTTTATATGTTAGGATGACAACTATTTAACTGTTTCTTAGATCTCTTCTTTATATGTTAGGATGACGAACTATTTAACTGTTTCCTAGATCTCTTCTTTATATGTTAGGATGACGAACTATTTAACTGTTTCTTAGATCTCTTCTTTATATGTTAGGATGACAACTATTTAACTCTTTCTTAGATCTCTTCTTTATATGTTAGGATGACGAACTATTTAACTCTTTCTTAGATCTCTTCTTTATATGTTAGGATGACGAACTATTTAACTGTTTCTTATATCTCTTCTTTATATGTTAGGATGACGAACTATTTAACTGTTTCTTAGATCTCTTCTTTATATGTTAGGATGACGAACTATTTAACTGTTTCTTAGATCTCTTCATTATGTGTTAGGATGACAACTATTTAACTGTTTCTTAGATCTCTTCTTTATGTGTTAGGATGACAACTATTTAACTGTTTCTTAGATCTCTTCTTTATATGTTACGATGACAACTATTTAACTGTTTCTTAGATCTCTTCTTTATATGTTACGATGACAACTATTTAACTGTTTCTTAGATCTCTTCTTTATATGTTAGGATGACGAACTATTTAACTGTTTCTTAGATCTCTTCATTATGTGTTAGGATGACAACTATTTAACTGTTTCTTAGATCTCTTCTTTATGTGTCAGGATGACAACTATTTAACTGTTTCTTAGATCTCTTCTTTATATGTTAGGATGACGACTATTTAACTGTTTCTTAGATCTCTTCTTTATATGTTAGGATGACAACTATTTAACTGTTTCTTAGATCTATTCTTTATGTATTAGGATGACAACTATTTAACTGTTTCTTAGATCTCTTCTTTACATCACAGAATGATCCACTATTAAACTGTTTCTTAGATCTCTTCTTTATATGTTAAAATGACAACTATTTAACTGTTTCTTAGATCTCTTCTTTATATGTTAGGATGACAACTATTTAACTGTTTCTTAGATCTCTTCTTTATGTGTTAGGATGACAACTATTTAACTGTTTCTTAGATCTCTTCTTTATATGTTAGGATGACAACTATTTAACTGTTTCTTAGATCTCTTCTTTATATGTTAGGATGACAACTATTTAACTGTTTCTTAGATCTATTCTTTATGTATTAGGATGACAACTATTTAACTGTTTCTTAGATCTCTTCTTTACATCACAGAATGATCCACTATTAAACTGTTTCTTAGATCTCTTCTTTATATGTTAAAATGACAACTATTTAATTGTTTCTTAGATCTCTTCTTTATATGTTAGGATGACAACTATTTAACTGTTTCCTAGATCTCTTCTTTATATGTTAGGATGACGAACTATTTAACTGTTTCTTAGATCTCTTCTTTATATGTTAGGATGACAACTATTTAACTCTTTCTTAGATCTCTTCTTTATATGTTAGGATGACGAACTATTTAACTCTTTCTTAGATCTCTTCTTTATATGTTAGGATGACGAACTATTTAACTGTTTCTTATATCTCTTCTTTATATGTTAGGATGACGAACTATTTAACTGTTTCTTAGATCTCTTCTTTATATGTTAGGATGACGAACTATTTAACTGTTTCTTAGATCTATTCTTTATGTATTAGGATGACAACTATTTAACTGTTTCTTAGATCTATTCTTTATGTATTAGGATGACAACTATTTAACTGTTTCTTAGATCTCTTCTTTACATCACAGAATGATCCACTATTAAACTGTTTCTTAGATCTCTTCTTTATATGTTAAAATGACAACTATTTAATTGTTTCTTAGATCTCTTCTTTATATGTTAGGATGACGAACTATTTAACTGTTTCCTAGATCTCTTCTTTATATGTTAGGATGACGAACTATTTAACTGTTTCTTAGATCTCTTCTTTATATGTTAGGATGACAACTATTTAACTCTTTCTTAGATCTCTTCTTTATATGTTAGGATGACGAACTATTTAACTCTTTCTTAGATCTCTTCTTTATATGTTAGGATGACGAACTATTTAACTGTTTCTTATATCTCTTCTTTATATGTTAGGATGACGAACTATTTAACTGTTTCTTAGATCTCTTCTTTATATGTTAGGATGACGAACTATTTAACTGTTTCTTAGATCTATTCTTTATGTATTAGGATGACAACTATTTAACTGTTTCTTAGATCTCTTCTTTACATCACAGAATGATCCACTATTAAACTGTTTCTTAGATCTCTTCTTTATATGTTAAAATGACAACTATTTAACTGTTTCTTAGATCTCTTCTTTATGTGTTAGGATGACAACTATTTAACTGTTTCCTAGATCTCTTCTTTATATGTTAGGATGACGAACTATTTAACTGTTTCTTAGATCTCTTCTTTATATGTTAGGATGACAACTATTTAACTCTTTCTTAGATCTCTTCTTTATATGTTAGGGATGACGAACTATTTAACTGTTTCTTAGATCTCTTCTTTATATGTTAGGATGACGAACTATTTAACTGTTTCTTAGATCTCTTCTTTATATGTTAGGATGACGAACTATTTAACTGTTTCTTAGATCTCTTCTTTATATGTTAGGATGACGAACTATTTAACTGTTTCTTAGATCTCTTCATTATGTGTTAGGATGACAACTATTTAACTGTTTCTTAGATCTCTTCTTTATGTGTTAGGATGACAACTATTAAACTGTTTCTTAGATCTCTTCTTTATATGTTAGGATGACGAACTATTTAACTGTTTCTTAGATCTATTCTTTATGTATTAGGATGACAACTATTTAACTGTTTCTTAGATCTCTTCTTTACATCACAGAATGATCCACTATTAAACTGTTTCTTAGATCTCTTCTTTATATGTTAAAATGACAACTATTTAACTGTTTCTTAGATCTCTTCTTTATATGTTAGGATGACAACTATTTAACTGTTTCTTAGATCTCTTCTTTATATGTTAGGATGACGAACTATTTAACTGTTTCCTAGATCTCTTTTTTATATGTTAGGATGACAAACTATTTAACTGTTTCTTAGATCTCTTCTTTATATGTTAGGATGACAACTATTTAACTCTTTCTTAGATCTCTTCTTTATATGTTAGGATGACGAACTATTTAACTCTTTCTTAGATCTCTTCTTTATATGTTAGGATGACGAACTATTTAACTGTTTCTTATATCTCTTCTTTATATGTTAGGATGACGAACTATTTAACTGTTTCTTAGATCTCTTCTTTATATGTTAGGATGACGAACTATTTAACTGTTTCTTAGATCTCTTCATTATGTGTTAGGATGACAACTATTTAACTGTTTCTTAGATCTCTTCTTTATGTGTTAGGATGACAACTATTAAACTGTTTCTTAGATCTCTTCTTTATATGTTAGGATGACGAACTATTTAACTGTTTCTTAGATCTCTTCTTTACATCACAGAATGATCCACTATTAAACTGTTTTTTAGATCTCTTCTTTATATGTTGGGATGACGAACTATTTAACTGTTTCTTAGATCTCTTCTTTATATGTTAGGATGACGAACTATTTAACTGTTTCTTAGATCTCTTCTTTATATGTTAGGATGACAACTATTTAACTGTTTCTTAGATCTCTTCTTTATATGTTAGGATGACAACTATTTAACTGTTTCTTAGATCTCTTCTTTATATGTTAGGATGACGAACTATTTAACTGTTTCTTAGATCTCTTCTTTACATCTAAGGATGACGAACTATTTAACTGTTTCTTAGATCTCTTCTTTATATGTTAGGATGACGAACTATTTAACTGTTTCTTAGATCTCTTCATTATGTGTTAGGATGACAACTATTTAACTGTTTCTTAGATCTCTTCTTTATGTGTTAGGATGACAACTATTAAACTGTTTCTTAGATCTCTTCTTTATATGTTAGGATGACGAACTATTTAACTGTTTCTTAGATCTATTCTTTATGTATTAGGATGACAACTATTTAACTGTTTCTTAGATCTCTTCTTTACATCACAGAATGATCCACTATTAAACTGTTTTTTAGATCTCTTCTTTATATGTTAGGATGACGAACTATTTAACTGTTTCTTAGATCTCTTCTTTATATGTTAGGATGACAACTATTTAACTGTTTCTTAGATCTCTTCTTTATATGTTAGGATGACAACTATTTAACTGTTTATTAGATCTCTTCTTTATGTGTTAGGATGACAACTATTTAACTGTTTCTTAGATCTCTTCTTTATGTGTTAGGATGACAACTATTTAACTGTTTCTTAGATCTCTTCTTTATGTGTCAGGATGACAACTATTTAACTGTTTCTTAGATCTCTTCTTTATATGTTAGGATGACGACTATTTAACTGTTTCTTAGATCTCTTCTTTATATGTTAGGATGACAACTATTTAACTGTTTCTTAGATCTATTCTTTATGTATTAGGATGACAACTATTTAACTGTTTCTTAGATCTCTTCTTTACATCACAGAATGATCCACTATTAAACTGTTTCTTAGATCTCTTCTTTATATGTTAAAATGACAACTATTTAACTGTTTCTTAGATCTCTTCTTTATATGTTAGGATGACAACTATTTAACTGTTTCTTAGATCTCTTCTTTATGTGTTAGGATGACAACTATTTAACTGTTTCTTAGATCTCTTCTTTATATGTTAGGATGACAACTATTTAACTGTTTCTTAGATCTCTTCTTTATATGTTAGGATGACAACTATTTAACTGTTTCTTAGATCTCTTCTTTATGTGTTAGGATGACAACTATTTAACTGTTTCTTAGATCTCTTCTTTACATCACAGAATGATCCACTATTAAACTGTTTCTTAGATCTCTTCTTTATATGTTAAAATGACAACTATTTAACTGTTTCTTAGATCTCTTCTTTATATGTTAGGATGACAACTATTTAACTGTTTCTTAGATCTCTTCTTTATATGTTAGGATGACGAACTATTTAACTGTTTCCTAGATCTCTTCTTTATATGTTAGGATGACGAACTATTTAACTGTTTCTTAGATCTCTTCTTTATATGTTAGGATGACAACTATTTAACTCTTTCTTAGATCTCTTCTTTATATGTTAGGATGACGAACTATTTAACTCTTTCTTAGATCTCTTCTTTATATGTTAGGATGACGAACTATTTAACTGTTTCTTATATCTCTTCTTTATATGTTAGGATGACGAACTATTTAACTGTTTCTTAGATCTCTTCTTTATATGTTAGGATGACGAACTATTTAACTGTTTCTTAGATCTCTTCATTATGTGTTAGGATGACAACTATTTAACTGTTTCTTAGATCTCTTCTTTATGTGTTAGGATGACAACTATTTAACTGTTTCTTAGATCTCTTCTTTATATGTTACGATGACAACTATTTAACTGTTTCTTAGATCTCTTCTTTATATGTTACGATGACAACTATTTAACTGTTTCTTAGATCTCTTCTTTATATGTTACGATGACAACTATTAAACTGTTTCTAAGAACTGTATTTTACATCTTGGATGTTAATAGAATTGTCGAAGTTGTCTTCTTTCTGTTGGTTGTTTCCTTGTTTTTGTTTTCTGCAGAAAGTATCACAAGTCTCCTGGCTAGGTCTTCTAAACATGTTTTGATTTCTATGGTTGGAATGTACCTTGGTGCTATTGCGAAGTTGAGTCCTTTGTTAAGTAGATGTTTCTCGTCTGTGTTTAATTGACGGTCGGATCTATTAATTATGAGGTTAGTGAACGGTTTGTGATGTTGATGTCTTTTCTGTTGTGTCCATCTTAGTTTCTCTAGTTTTTTTTGTGGCAAATCTTTTTGTCTCTGTCGTTCTTAGTATTGATTTGGTTTATGTTTCGTTGTATAAGTCCGTAAATCTCTGGTTTAATGCAGCATGTCAGTTGATGGTCTAGGTACATATTTTGTTTTTGTAAGTCACGTAGTTCTTTGTATTTTGTGTTCAACTTGGCTTTAAGTAGTTTTTTCTGTAAATTGTGGATAATGTTTGTGTATTTATTAAAATTTTTTGATAGTTTTACCTTTACAAAGTTAGGGTTAGTTGTTTCTTTGTTGAATGAAATAGATGTCATTTCTTCAGTTGCTAATAATTTGGTTTAAGTTTCTTTATAATCATATGATCGCGTACTGTTAATTGTGGTGTAAGGTATGTTAGTTCAGACATAATCGTTACATAGATAAATACAAATACATAAAGAAAGCACAAAGACTTACACTTCTAGCACTATCGCCGTGATGAAATAATTGTTTGTTTGTTTTGAATTTCTTGTAAATACTACTCGAGGGCTATCTGCGCTAGCTGTTCCTAATTTAGCAGTGTAAGACAAGAGGGAAGGCAGCTAGTCATTACCACCCATCGCCAACTCTTGGGATACACTTTTACCAACGAATAGTGGGATTGACCTTCACATTATAACGCCCCCACGACTGAAAGGGCGAGCATGTTTGGTGCGAACGGGATTCGAACCTGCGACACTCGGATTATGAGTCGAACGCCTTAACCCAACTTACCATGCAGGGCCTGTTATGAGATAAAGGTCTATACTATATAAAAACTACACTGACAAATACCACACCAACATTATTTATAAAATACAATGTGATAACTGCCACGACTTCTATATTGGAGAAACAAGTAGAAAAATGGAAACCAGATTCAAAGAACACAAAAAGTCACCTTCACACGTTTTTGAACACTGCAAGTCAAATAAACACAACATAACCATAGAAAACACTCAAATACTAAATAAAGAAACAAACACAAACAAACGCAAAATTAAAGAAGCCTTACTTATACAACAACTCAAGCCCAAAATAAATCAATACAAAGGAACGCCTTTATACCTATATTAATAAATATAATCAAACATCTAAACACGTCCTTTACATTCCTGCACTCAATTACAAAACCGACTTCTAACATGTGGTCAGCTATCGGTCAGTTACCTCTTTCTTTCTTTGTGAACCTGACGATGACCGAAGAAGGTCAAAACGTTGTTCGCTCCTCTACATAGAGTTTTCTCTATCCATACTAACTATTTAACTGTTTCTTAGAACTCTTCTTTACATTTCAGGATGAAGAACTATTTAACAATTTCATAAATCTCTTATTTACGTTTTAGGATAACGAACTGTTTAATTGTTTGTTAAATCTATTGCTTACATCTTAGGATGATGAGCTACTAAAATGCGTCTTAGATTTCTTCTCTACATCTTAGGACGACGAGTTATTAAACTGTTTCTTAGATCAATTATTTACATCCGAGGTTGATGGACTATTTAACTGTTTCTTAGGTCTCTTGTTTACATCTTGGGATGACCAACTATTTAACTGTTTCTTAGGTCTCTTGTTTACATCTTGGGATGACCAACTATTTAACTGTTTCTTAGGTCTCTTGTTTACATCTTGGGATGATCAACTATTTAACTGTTTCTTAGGTCTCTTGTTTACATCTTGGGATGACCAACTATTTAACTGTTTTTTAGGTCTCTTGTTTACATCTTGGGATGACCAACTAGTTAACTTTCTCCAACAAGTCTCATTCAATTATGAAATCGATTTAAATATCCTAAGTATCACATTAAATCATTAGAAAGATGCTGTATTTATCTGCTTTCCAAGTACCTTGTTTACAATTTTTAATTGTGTTACTTATGAACTACCTTCAACCCTTGTGTAAATTTGCTGTATCTCGTCATTATTTATAATATTTTTGTGACAAATCTATACCAGTTCGTTTTTCAGCTGGGCGTCTGCAAGATAAACTGTATCTGGCACTGCTCCAAATGTGGCCACTTTCTAGTAACTGGTAGGTCTGGCAGACGAGTAATAAAGAAAACTCACTAGCAATACTACAGTTCAAGTAATGTGATATCGTTTTGTACCATTTGTATTTGGAGAATCCTCTGTAGTCGCCCCGCGATGGTAGGTACACCATGAAGTACTGGTATTTTCTCACAGTGAAGACTTCTTTCTCCTCTGTCATATGAATGAGAGGATAGCGAAGTGAAAAGAAGAGACGTACTGGTTTGATAGGAGAAGACTGGAGATGTTGGACTGAACATAAAAAGGTTGTCATTTCGAACAGAAGCTATTTATGATCGTGTTATGTTTTGGAAACCACAATGATGTGTTTACAATAAAGGAAGGTCGCTACAACAGTTTTTTTTCCTTCTCAAGACAGCTGGTATGGGTAATAAAACTTTGATTAAAATAAAGCCAGAACAACGTTTTGACCTTAACCTGAAGATGATCTCAGGAGGTCGAAACGTTCTTCTGTACTTTATTTTAATTGAAGGTTTAATACCCACACCAGCCGTCTTCATAATACATTTTTACTTCAAGTTCATTTCTCATATTCACGGAGTCTCTGATTACCTCATCAGCTCGAGCAGGAAACCACAACTCTGAAAGATTATTCTTGTTGTTACAAATAAGTTTTAACCCTTAGATATGATATGTTTGTTCAGAATGTTTTAACTTTGTCACGACAGTTGGTCGACTGATGTAAGTATATCGTTGTATTCTTTAAATAATTTCCCCGAAATGGAGCCAACTCCAGCGTGTGGGGGTCTTCTGTTTTAACCATTGGAACGACTACACAGCTGTGTGTTGTCTGTCAGTCAGTTAGTAGACACTAAAATGACGTCACATAAGGAAAGCTTAACTTTGCGGTTATTACAGTGATTAAAAAATTTCATTCTATAGAATACAAACCAGCATAAGATATGAACTTCATAAACAAGGAGTACAAATATTTGTAATTCAGTTTTGGTTTATTTCCTCGTAAAATAGAACAGTTTCGGGGCCTTGCGGAAGTCCGTCTAATTTATAGTGTAGACTTGAGGGTTTGGGATAATTTGGTAATAAATTTAGAAATAAAATTGAAACATGATCTCAAGAATAAAGGTGATTTTTGTTCTAATTTTCTTTAAGAATCCAGTTCTTCACTGACAAACTCTTAATATCTAACTTAAATACCCTCGAATAAAAGACAACTAAACACTTAATTATCAGTTCATTGAAAGTGGAATTACTGACAGTTACGGCTTCACGTTCTTACAACATGAACATTTGAAAGTGAGACGAACTGTAAATTACACAAGTCTTCCTTTGTAATAGACATTATAATGTTATCATATCTTGTAAACCTTAAGTTAATAATTATAGTATATTCTAGTCATCTCTGAGTTAATAACTACAGGAATGTTTCAGGTGGCCAAGTGGGTTAAGGCTCGCAATCTGAGGGTCGCGGGTTCGAATCCCGGTCACACCAAACATGCTTACCCTTTCAGCCGTGGGGGCGTTATAATGTTGCGCTCAATCCCACTATTCGTTGGTAAAAGAGTAGCCCAAGAGTTGGCGGTGGGTGGTGATGATTAGCTGCCTTCCCTCTAGTCTTACACTGCTAAATTAGCGACGGCTAGCACAGATAGCCCTCGAGTAGCTTTGCGCGAAATTCAAAAACAATTGTTTCAGGTACTAACTAAGTGAAACAACTACACATATTTACATTACAGTTTATCAAAGCGGAAGTTATAATCGTTTTTTGTAATATAACTTGAGAATTCTTTTCTTCAGTCATAGAACACTTAAGTCTTTTTCACCTACATTTGGGCCTCATATATTTCTGAGGTTTTTAATGTTCTACTTTAAAACAACCAATTTTTTTATCTTAATTGAAATTCACCCTCTTAGCATAGTGTTTATAACGGAGTAATACTACGAAGTGCACGTGCCACAGTTCCGTGATGAGGCACGTGACGGAGCAGCTTTCCATTCTAAGATTAAACAGACTACAGGGGCTAACTCCCTCCTCTTTTGATTTCATGCTATACGAAAAACAAAATTAAAGTATAAGGATTTCCGTAGTCATCAGGAAACTTGCACACGAATTCCAAATATTCATATTTCGTTATTTATTACCATGTCTAAAAGTCATATTGTAGGACTGTGAATCCTGACAAACATAGCCTTGACCAGTACAGACGCCTTACAGTAGTGTCCAGTTGTGACTCGTGACAAACACAGCCCTGACCAGTATAGATGTGCTACAGTTATATCCGGCTGTGAATCCTGACAAACACAGCCCTGACCAGTACAGACGCCTTACAGTTGTTTCCGGCTGTGAATCCTGACAAACCAGCCCTGAGCAGTACAGACGTGTTATAGTGGTGTCTGGTTGTGATTCCTGACAAACACAGCCCTGACCAGTACAGACGTCTTACAGTGGTGTCTGGTTGTGAATCCTGACAAACACAGCCCTGACCAGTACAGACGTCTTACAGTAGTGTCCGGTTGTGGTTCCTGACAAACACAGCCCTGTCCAGTACAGACGTGTTATAGTGGTGTCCGGTTGTGAATCCTGACAAACACAGCCCTGACCAGTACAGACGTGTTATCGTAGTGTCCGGTTGTGAATCCTGACAAATACAGCCCTGACCAGTACAGACGTGTTATAGTAGTGTCCGGTTGTGAATCCTGACAAACACAGCCCTGACCAGTACAGACGTCTTACAGTAGTGTCCGGTTGTGATTCCTGACAAACACAGCCCTGACCAGTACAGACGTGTTATAGTAGTGTCCGGTTGTGAATCCTGACAAACACAGCCCTGACCAGTACAGACGTGTTATAGTGGTGTCCGGTTGTGAATCCTGACAAACACAGCCCTGACCAGTACAGACATCTTACAGTAGTGTCCGGTTGTGAATCCTAATTCTGTTGTGGGCAAATATATTCAGGATCAACTACGTCACAATGAGGATCTCTGTCTACACAATAATACCATAAGTCTGTTGTTCATGAACTCAGTATGGACTTCAGAACAGTGGCTGAAGTGCGTGTCAGTGACCATTCATTAAAGTTTGTACTTTTTACATAATCACTGGCCAATGAACATGCGCTATTACTAGTTAACTTCAAGTGTCATGATATTTACATTAAAGTTAATTACTATACATTCTGTGGATAAATGTGCAGTGTTTGTGATTCTAAACCACATATGGTCATGGTACTGGACAGATATACAGACGTGGTTCACGTTGTCTTCATACAGGACAGTGCCAGGACTCCTTCTGAGACATAGGGAAGTAGTTCTCACAGATATACTTGTCATTCCGCATCGAACTGTGATATCTTTAATCACTCATAATATATATCCTGTTCAGATTCCCCTGTTAACTAAGGTTCTTCTAAACCCCCACAACGTTCTTCACTGTCTAATCAGAAATGAGACCTGTAGATGCCAGTGCAGGGAAACCATTTCTCTTCCTAGGCCTCTTTTTGCCATAACTCAGATGTGGAGACAGGTTCTAATGTTCCACAAATTAAAACTAGAGACATTCTGGAAGTTACACTCTTACATGTTAACTTCAGCGCAGTTCCTATTTGAGTATAAAACGGATTGACTCTTAATCTCTTAAGGTCGACTTATTTGGAATAATTTTGTTTTATATTTATTAGTGAAATTAAATAATTATATCTAATTGAAGTTAAATAAATAAACAAAATTATGAGGAAAGACTGTGTTAGAAACAGTAAATCCCAACCTATGATTAATTATATTATAACCATAATATATTCAAGCCATACACAAAACATATTACGATGACACAAAATACGCTGCATATTTTTTTCTGAAGGATTTTAGGGTATAAGCTACAACGTGGGATTATAAAATGTATCCTAGATTTTGAAGGTGACTGATGAAGTAGGACCCATATTGTAGTGGGCATATACTGTCTATCAGTCTTAACCTCCATTTCACTAGTCTCACATAAGAAAATTATAAATTAGGAGAGCAAGATGTGGGTGCTTAAACCCACAACGTCGCACATCTATATCACCCTTCACTGCCTGCAGACAATTGTGGGACAGTGACTGCTCTTCCAAGTTAGAATAAGGAAAAGATAAACATGAAAAGATGAAAAATAACAAAAAATTAAAATAAGGTAGTACCATTTGGAGGTAAAACTTACCTCTTGAAGTTAGCATTCCTGTCCTCAGTATGATAGAGGTACTAATTAACACATCACTAAAGTGATAGTTTACTGGGACTATCGTGCAGCTTAAGGTGTACATCTGTATATATAATATGTGGGTCAAACTTCAAACCCATTACATGTACGTGTACATTTACATAGATCTTAAGTTGAAACAATTTAATGTGACTGTTGACGGACAAGTGTCTTAGGAACGAGAACATAAACGGGTATTGGATTGTAGGGGGCGTTGCAGGTGGATTTTAAGTTATTAATTAGTATACGTATAAAGATGTTCCTTTTATTGGTTTAATTGTTTGTTTGCTTTTTGAATTTCGCACAAAGCTACTCGAGGGCTATCTGTGCTAGCCGTCCCTAATTTAGCAGTGTAAGACCAGAGGGAAGGCAGCTGGTCATCACCACCCACCGCCAACTCTTGGGCTACCACTTTTACCAACGAATAGTGGTATTGACCGCCACATTATAATGCCCCAAGGCTGAAAGGGCGAGCATGTTTAACGCAACGGGGATGCGAACCTGCGACCCTCAGATTACGAGTCGCACGCCTTAACACGCTTGACCATGCTGGGCCCTATCGGTTTAATTGTGGTTTTAGTTGTATGAGTAGGGCTTTTAATTAGTATCTGGGTGTTTTCTATAGTTTTGTTGTGTTTATCTGATTTACAGTATTCAAAACGTGTGACTTTTTGTGTTCTTTGAATCTAGTTTCCATTTTTCTGTTGTTGCTTTACTGATATTGTGTTAATTGGAGGGAAGAATGCTAACTTAAGTTTTATTTTACTTACCCTCAAATAATAGTACCTGTATTTCCATTTTTATTTACTATTTATCTTCTTTTTATATTTATTTATTCTCATTTTAACTTGGGAGAACAGTCACCTTCCCATAACTGTCTGCAGGCAGTGAAGAGTGACATAGATGTGGGACGTTGTGGGCTTGAGTACCCATATCTCGCTCTCCTAACTTTTTTACGTGAGACTAGCCGATTAGAGGTTAAGACTGATAGACGGTGTATCCCCACCGCAATATTTTATAATCCTACGTTGTAGCTTGTACCCTAGGATCCTTTTAAAGAATATGCAGCGTATTTTATTTCATGTTAATGTGGTTTGGTTTATGGCTTGGAAATTTTATGTTTATAAAATACACACACACACGTTTGTCAAACAAACAATGTACGTCTTTCAGTAATATAAAACATGTACATCTTTCAGTGATATAAAACACGTACGTCTTTCAGTGATATAAAACATGTACATCTTTCAGTGACATAAAACATGTACGTCTTTCAGTGATATAAAACATGTACATCTTTCAGTGATATAAAACATGTACATCTTACAGTGATATAAAACATGTACATCTTTCAGTGATATAAAACATGTACGTCTTTCAGTGATATAAAACATGTACGTCTTTCAGTGATATAAAACACGTACGTCTTTCAGTGATATAAAACATGTACATCTTTCAGTGATATAAAACATGTACATCTTTCAGTGATATAAAACATGTACGTCTTTCAGTGATATAAAACATGTACGTCTTTCAGTGATATAAAACACGTACGTCTTTCAGTGATATAAAACACGTACGTCTTTCAGTGATATAAAACATGTACATCTTTCAGTGATATAAAACATGTACATCTTTCAGTGATATAAAACATGTACGTCTTTCAGTGATATAAAACATGTACATCTTACAGTGATATAAAACATGTACGTCTTTCAGTGATATAAAACACGTACGTCTTTCAGTGATATAAAACATGTACATCTTTCAGTGATATAAAACATGTACGTCTTTCAGTGATATAAAACATGTACGTCTTTCAGTGATATAAAACATGTACGTCTTTCAGTGATATAAAACATGTATATCTTTCAGTGATATAAAAAATGTACGTCTTTCAGTGATATAAAACATGTACGTCTTTCAGTGATATAAACGAAAACGTTTTCTTTATCTACAGACGATTTGTTCTCTTACTATTTGAGACCGTTCTCTAGTATAAGGGTGTTTCCCACATCGGGCTATTGGTTAAGCCTACCGAGGGAAATCGAAACAAGTTATCTTCTTACTGAAAGTCCACACCAATCTACTCAGTTATCTTCTTGTTGAAAGTCCACACCAATCTACTCAGTTATCTTCTTGTTGAAAGTCCACACCAATCTACTCAGTTATCTTCTTGTTGAAAGTCCACACCAATCTATTCAGTTATCTTCTTGCTGAAAGTCCACCCCAATCTACTCAGTTATCTTCTTGCTGAAAATCCACACCAATCTAGTCAGTTATCTTCTTGCTGAAAATCCACACTAATCTACTCAGTTATCTTCTTGTTGAAAGTCCACACCAATCTACTGAGTTATTTTCTTGCTGAAAGTCCACACCAATCTACTCAGTTATCTTCTTGCTCAAAGTTCACACCAATCTACTCAGTTATCTTCTTGCTGAAAGTCCACACCAATCTACTAAGTTATCTTCTTGCTGAAAGTCCACACCAATCTACTCAGTTACCTTGTTGCTGAAAGTCCACACTAATCTAGTCAGTTATCTTCTTGCTGAAAGTCCACACCAATCTACTCAGTTGTCTTCTTGCTGAAAGTCCACACCAATCTACTCAGTTATCTTCTTGCTGAAAGTTCACACCAATCTACTCAGTTATCTTCTTGCTGAAAGTACACACCAAACTAGTCAGTTATCTTCTTGCTGAAAGTCCACACCAATATACTGAGTTATCTTCTTGCTGAAAGTCCACACCAATCTACTCAGTTATCTTCTTGCTGAAAATCCACACTAATCTACTCAGTTATGTTCTTGCTGAAAGTCCACACCAATCTACTCAGTTATCTTCTTGTGAAAGTTCACACCAATCTATTCAGTTATTTTCTTGCTGAAAATCCACACCAATCTACTCAGTTATCTTCTTTCTGAAAATCCACACTAATCTACTCAGTTATCTTCTTGTTGAAAGTCCACGCCAATCTACTCAGTTATCTTCTTGCTGAAAGTCCACACCAATCTACTCAGTTATCTTCTTGCTGAAAATACACACCAATCTACTTAGTTATCTTCTTGCTGAAAATCCACACCAATCTACTCAGTTATCTTCTTGCTGAAAGTCCACACCAATCTAATCAGTTATCTTCTTGCTGAAAGTCCACACCAATATACTGAGTTATCTTCTTGCTGAAAGTCCACACCAATCTACTCAGTTATCTTCTTGCTGAAAGTTCACACCAATCTACTCAGTTATCTTCTTGCTGAAAGTCCACACCAATCTACTCACTTATCTTCTTGCTGAAAGTCCACACCAATCTACTCAGTTATCTTCTTGCTGAAAGTCCACACTAATCTAGTCAGTTATCTTCTTGCTGAAAGTACACACCAATCTACTCAGTTATCTTCTTGCTGAAAGTACACACCAATCTAGTCAGTTATCTTCTTGCTGAAAGTCCACACCAATATACTGAGTTATCTTCTTGCTGAAAGTCCCCACCAATCTACTCAGTTATCTTCTTGCTGAAAGTCCACACCAATCTACTCAGTTATCTTCTTGCTGAAAATCCACACTTATCTACTCAGGTATGTTCTTGCTGAAAGTCCACACCAATCTACTCAGTTATCTTCTTGTGAAAGTTCACACCAATCTATTTAGTTATTTTCTTGCTGAAAGTCTACACCAATCTACTCAGTTATCTTCTTGTTGAAAATCCACACTAATCTACATAGTTATCTTCATGATGAAAATCCACACCAATCTACTCAGTTATCTTCTTGCTGAAAGTCCACACCAATCTACTCAGTTATCTTCTTGCTGAAAGTCCACACCAATCTACTCAGTTATCTTCTTGTTGAAAGTCCACACCAATCTACTCAGTTATCTTCTTGTTGAAAGTCCACACCAATCTACTCAGTTATCTTCTTGTTGAAAGTCCACACCAATCTACTCAGTTATCTTCTTGCTGAAAGTCCACACCAATCTACTCAGTTATCTTCTTGCTGAAAGTCCACACCAATCTACTCAGTTATCTTCTTGCTGAAAGTACACACCAATCTAGTCAGTTATCTTCTTGCTGAAAGTCCACACCAATCTACTAAGTTATCTTCTTGCTGAAAGTCCACACCAATCTACTCAGTTATCTTCTTGCTGAATGTTCACACTAATCTAGTCAGTTATCTTCTTGCTGAAAGTCCACACCAATCTACTCAGTTATCTTCTTGCTGAAAATCCACACTTATCTACTCAGTTATGTTCTTGCTGAAAGTCCACACCAATCTACTCAGTTATCTTCTTGCTGAAAATACACACCAATCTACTTAGTTATCTTCTTGCTGAAAATCCACACCAATCTACTCAGTTATCTTCTTGCTGAAAGTCCACACCAACCTAATCAGTTATCTTCTTGCTGAAAGTCCACACCAATATACTGAGTTATCTTCTTGCTGAAAGTCCACACCAATCTACTCAGTTATCTTCTTGCTGAAAGTTCACACCAATCTACTCAGTTATCTTCTTGCTGAAAGTCCACACCAATCTACTCACTTATCTTCTTGCTGAAAGTCCACACCAATCTACTCAGTTATTTTCTTGCTGAAAGTCCACACTAATCTAGTCAGTTATCTTCTTGCTGAAAGTACACACCAATCTACTCAGTTATCTTCTTGCTGAAAGTACACACCAATCTAGTCAGTTATCTTCTTGCTGAAAGTCCACACCAATATACTGAGTTATCTTCTTGCTGAAAGTCCCCACCAATCTACTCAGTTATCTTCTTGCTGAAAGTCCACACCAATCTACTCAGTTATCTTCTTGCTGAAAATCCACACTTATCTACTCAGGTATGTTCTTGCTGAAAGTCCACACCAATCTACTCAGTTATCTTCTTGTGAAAGTTCACACCAATCTATTTAGTTATTTTCTTGCTGAAAGTCTACACCAATCTACTCAGTTATCTTCTTGTTGAAAATCCACACTAATCTACATAGTTATCTTCATGATGAAAATCCACACCAATCTACTCAGTTATCTTCTTGCTGAAAGTCCACACCAATCTACTCAGTTATCTTCTTGCTGAAAGTCCACACCAATCTACTCAGTTATCTTCTTGTTGAAAGTCCACACCAATCTACTCAGTTATCTTCTTGTTGAAAGTCCACACCAATCTACTCAGTTATCTTCTTGTTGAAAGTCCACACCAATCTACTCAGTTATCTTCTTGCTGAAAGTCCACACCAATCTACTCAGTTATCTTCTTGCTGAAAGTCCACACCAATCTACTCAGTTATCTTCTTGCTGAAAGTACACACCAATCTAGTCAGTTATCTTCTTGCTGAAAGTCCACACCAATCTACTAAGTTATCTTCTTGCTGAAAGTCCACACCAATCTACTCAGTTATCTTCTTGCTGAATGTCCACACTAATCTAGTCAGTTATCTTCTTGCTGAAAGTCCACACCAATCTACTCAGTTATCTTCTTGCTGAAAATCCACACTTATCTACTCAGTTATGTTCTTGCTGAAAGTCCACACCAATCTACTCAGTTATCTTCTTGTGAAAGTTCACACCAATCTATTTAGTTATTTTCTTGCTGAAAGTCTACACCAATCTACTCAGTTATCTTCTTGTTGAAAATCCACACTAATCTACATAGTTATCTTCATGATGAAAATCCACACCAATCTACTCAGTTATCTTCTTGCTGAAAGTCCACACCAATCTACTCAGTTATCTTCTTGCTGAAAGTTCACACCAATCTACTCAGTTATCTTCTTGCTGAAAGTCCACACCAATCTACTCACTTATCTTCTTGCTGAAAGTCCACACCAATCTACTCAGTTATCTTCTTGCTGAAAGTCCACACTAATCTAGTCAGTTATCTTCTTGCTGAAAGTACACACCAATCTACTCAGTTATCTTCTTGCTGAAAGTACACACCAATCTAGTCAGTTATCTTCTTGCTGAAAGTCCACACCAATATACTGAGTTATCTTCTTGCTGAAAGTCCCCACCAATCTACTCAGTTATCTTCTTGCTGAAAGTCCACACCAATCTACTCAGTTATCTTCTTGCTGAAAATCCACACTTATCTACTCAGGTATGTTCTTGCTGAAAGTCCACACCAATCTACTCAGTTATCTTCTTGTGAAAGTTCACACCAATCTATTTAGTTATTTTCTTGCTGAAAGTCTACACCAATCTACTCAGTTATCTTCTTGTTGAAAATCCACACTAATCTACATAGTTATCTTCATGATGAAAATCCACACCAATCTACTCAGTTATCTTCTTGCTGAAAGTCCACACCAATCTACTCAGTTATCTTCTTGCTGAAAGTCCACACCAATCTACTCAGTTATCTTCTTGTTGAAAGTCCACACCAATCTACTCAGTTATCTTCTTGTTGAAAGTCCACACCAATCTACTCAGTTATCTTCTTGTTGAAAGTCCACACCAATCTACTCAGTTATCTTCTTGCTGAAAGTCCACACCAATCTACTCAGTTATCTTCTTGCTGAAAGTCCATACCAATCTACTCAGTTATCTTCTTGCTGAAAGTACACACCAATCTAGTCAGTTATCTTCTTGCTGAAAGTCCACACCAATCTACTAAGTTATCTTCTTGCTGAAAGTCCACACCAATCTACTCAGTTATCTTCTTGCTGAATGTCCACACTAATCTAGTCAGTTATCTTCTTGGTGAAAGTCCACACCAATCTACTCAGTTATCTTCTTGCTGAAAATCCACACTTATCTACTCAGTTATGTTCTTGCTGAAAGTCCACACCAATCTACTCAGTTATCTTCTTGTGAAAGTTCACACCAATCTATTTAGTTATTTTCTTGCTGAAAGTCTACACCAATCTACTCAGTTATCTTCTTGTTGAAAATCCACACTAATCTACATAGTTATCTTCATGATGAAAATCCACACCAATCTACTCAGTTATCTTCTTGCTGAAAGTCCACACTAATCTACTGAGTTTTCTTCTTGTTGAAAATCCACACTAATCTACTCAGTTATCTTCTTGCTGAAAGTCCACACCAATCTACTGAGTTATCTTCTTGCTGAAAGTTCACACCAATCTTCTCAGTTATCTTCTTGCTGAAAGTTCACACCAATCTACTCAGTTATCTTCTTGTTGAAAGTCCACACCAATCTACTCAGTTATCTTCTTGCTGAAAGTCCACACCAATCTACTCAGTTATCTTCTTGTTGAAAGTCCACACCAATCTACTCAGTTATCTTCTTGTTGAAAGTCCACACCAATCTACTCAGTTATCTTCTTGCTAAAAATCCACACTAATCTACTCAGTTATCTTCTTGCTGAAAGTCCACACCAATCTACTCAGTTACCTTCTTGCTGAAAGTTCACACCAATCTACTCAGTTATCTTCTTGCTGAAAGTCCACACCAATCTACTCAGTTATCTTCATGATGAAAATCCACACCAATCTACTCAGTTATCTTCTTGCTGAAAGTCCACACTAATCTACTGAGTTTTCTTCTTGTTGAAAGTCCACACCAATCTACTCAGTTATCTTCTTGCTGAAAATCCACACCAATCTAGTCAGTTATCTTCTTGCTGAAAATCCACACTAATCTACTCAGTTGTACACACCAATCTAGTCAGTTATCTTCTTGCTGAAAGTCCACACCAATCTACTCAGTTATGTTCTTGCTGAAAGTCCACACCAATCTACTCAGTTATCTTCTTGTTGAAAGTCCACACCAATCTACTCAGTTATCTTCTTGTTGAAAGTCCATACCAATCTACTCAGTTATCTTCTTGCTAAAAATCCACACTAATCTACTCAGTTATCTTCTTGCTGAAAGTCCACACCAATCTACTCAGTTACCTTCTTGCTGAAAGTTCACACCAATCTACTCAGTTATCTTCTTGCTGAAAGTCCACACCAATCTACTCAGTTATCTTCTTGCTGAAAGTACACACCAATCTACTCAGTTATCTTCTTGCTGAAAGTACACACCAATCTAGTCAGTTATCTTCTTGCTGAAAGTCCACACCAATCTACTAAGTTATCTTCTTGCTGAAAGTCCACACCAATCTACTCAGTTATCTTCTTGCTGAAAGTCCACACTAATCTAGTCAGTTATCTTCTTGCTGAAAGTCCACACCAATATACTCAGTTATCTTGTTGTTGAAAGTCCACACCAATCTATTCAGTTATTTTCTTGCTGAAAGTCCACACCAATCTACTGAGTTATCTTCTTGCTGAAAGTCCACACCAATCTACTCAGTTATCTTCTTGTTGATAGTCCACACCAATCTACTCAGTTGTCTTCTTGCTGAAAGTCCACACCAATCTACTCAGTTATCTTCTTGCTGAAAGTACACACCAATCTAGTCAGTTATCTTCTTGCTGAAAGTCCACACCAATCTACTCAGTTATCTTCTTGCTGAAAGTCCACACCAATCTACTCAGTTATCTTCTTGTTGAAAGTCCACACCAATCTACTCAGTTATCTTCTTGTTGAAAGTCCACACCAATCTACTCAGTTATCTTCTTGCTGAAAGTCCACACCAATCTACTCAGTTATCTTCTTGCTGAAAGTCCACACCAATCTACTCAGTTATCTTCTTGCTGAAAGTACACACCAATCTAGTCAGTTATCTTCTTGCTGAAAGTCCACACCAATCTACTAAGTTATCTTCTTGCTGAAAGTCCACACCAATCTACTCAGTTATCTTCTTGCTGAATGTCCACACTAATCTAGTCAGTTATCTTCTTGCTGAAAGTCCACACCAATCTACTCAGTTATCTTCTTGCTGAAAATCCACACTTATCTACTCAGTTATCTTCTTGTGAAAGTTCACACCAATCTATTTAGTTATTTTCTTGCTGAAAGTCTACACCAATCTACTCAGTTATCTTCTTGTTGAAAATCCACACTAATCTACATAGTTATCTTCATGATGAAAATCCACACCAATCTACTCAGTTATCTTCTTGCTGAAAGTCCACACTAATCTACTGAGTTTTCTTCTTGTTGAAAATCCACACTAATCTACTCAGTTATCTTCTTGCTGAAAGTCCACACCAATCTACTGAGTTATCTTCTTGTGAAAGTTCACACCAATCTATTTAGTTATTTTCTTGCTGAAAGTCTACACCAATCTACTCAGTTATCTTCTTGTTGAAAATCCACACTAATCTACATAGTTATCTTCATGATGAAAATCCACACCAATCTACTCAGTTATCTTCTTGCTGAAAGTCCACACTAATCTACTGAGTTTTCTTCTTGTTGAAAATCCACACTAATCTACTCAGTTATCTTCTTGCTGAAAGTCCACACCAATCTACTGAGTTATCTTCTTGTTGAAAGTTCACACCAATCTTCTCAGTTATCTTCTTGCTGAAAGTTCACACCAATCTACTCAGTTATCTTCTTGTTGAAAGTCCACACCAATCTACTCAGTTATCTTCTTGCTGAAAGTCCACACCAATCTACTCAGTTATCTTCTTGTTGAAAGTCCACACCAATCTACTCAGTTATCTTCTTGTTGAAAGTCCACACCAATCTACTCAGTTATCTTCTTGCTAAAAATCCACACTAATCTACTCAGTTATCTTCTTGCTGAAAGTCCACACCAATCTACTCAGTTATCTTCTTGCTGAAAGTTCACACCAATCTACTCAGTTATCTTCTTGCTGAAAGTCCACACCAATCTACTCAGTTATCTTCATGATGAAAATCCACACCAATCTACTCAGTTATCTTCTTGCTGAAAGTCCACACTAATCTACTGAGTTTTCTTCTTGTTGAAAGTCCACACCAATCTACTCAGTTATCTTCTTGCTGAAAATCCACACCAATCTAGTCAGTTATCTTCTTGCTGAAAATCCACACTAATCTACTCAGTTGTACACACCAATCTAGTCAGTTATCTTCTTGCTGAAAGTCCACACCAATCTACTCAGTTATGTTCTTGCTGAAAGTCCACACCAATCTACTCAGTTATCTTCTTGTTGAAAGTCCACACCAATCTACTCAGTTATCTTCTTGTTGAAAGTCCACACCAATCTACTCAGTTATCTTCTTGCTAAAAATCCACACTAATCTACTCAGTTATCTTCTTGCTGAAAGTCCACACCAATCTACTCAGTTATCTTCTTGCTGAAAGTTCACACCAATCTACTCAGTTATCTTCTTGCTGAAAGTCCACACCAATCTACTCAGTTATCTTCTTGCTGAAAGTACACACCAATCTACTCAGTTATCTTCTTGCTGAAAGTACACACCAATCTAGTCAGTTATCTTCTTGCTGAAAGTCCACACCAATCTACTAAGTTATCTTCTTGCTGAAAGTCCACACCAATCTACTCAGTTATCTTCTTGCTGAAAGTCCACACTAATCTAATCAGTTATCTTCTTGCTGAAAGTCCACACCAATATACTCAGTTATCTTCTTGTTGAAAGTCCACACCAATCTATTCAGTTATTTTCTTGCTGAAAGTCCACACCAATCTACTGAGTTATCTTCTTGCTGAAAGTCCACACCAATCTACTCAGTTATCTTCTTGTTGAAAGTCCACACCAATCTACTCAGTTGTCTTCTTGCTGAAAGTCCACACCAATCTACTCAGTTATCTTCTTGCTGAAAGTACACACCAATCTAGTCAGTTATCTTCTTGCTGAAAGTCCACACAAATATACTGAGTTATCTTCTTGCTGAAAGTCCCCACCAATCTACTCAGTTATCTTCTTGCTGAAAGTCCACACCAATCTACTCAGTTATCTTCTTGTTGAAAGTTCACACCAATCTACTCAGTTATCTTCTTGCTGAAAGTTCACGCCAATCTATTCAGTTATTTTTTTGCTGAAAGTCTACACCAATCTAGTCAGTTATCTTATTGTTGAAAATCCACACTAATCCACATAGTTATCTTCATGATGAAAATCCACACCAATCTACTCAGTTATCTTCTTGCTGAAAGTCCACACCAATCTACTGAGTTATCTTCTTGTTGAAAATCCACACTAATCTACTCAGTTATCTTCTTGCTGAAAGTCCATACCAATCTACTCAGTTATCTTCTTGCTGAAAGTTCACACCAATCTACTCAGTTATCTTCTTGCTAAAAATCCACACTAATCTACTCAGTTATCTTCTTGCTGAAAGTCCACACCAATCTACTCAGTTATCTTATTGCTGAAAGTTCACACCAATCTACTCAGTTATCTTCTTGTTGAAAGTCCACACCAATCTACTGAGTTATCTTCTTGCTGAAAGTTCACACCAATCTACTCAGTTATCTTCTTGTTGAAAGTCCACACCAATCTACTGAGTTATCTTCTTGCTGAAAGTTCACACCAATCTACTCAGTTATCTTCTTGTTGAAAATCCACACTAATCTACTCAGTTATCTTCTTGCTGAAAGTTCACACCAATCTACTCAGTTATCTTCTTGCTGAAAGTACACACCAATCTAGTCAGTTATCTTCTTGCTGAAAGTCCACACCAATCTACTAAGTTATCTTCTTGCTGAAAGTCCACACCAATCTACTCAGTTATCTTCTTGCTGAATGTCCACACTAATCTAGTCAGTTATCTTCTTGCTGAAAGTCCACACCAATATACTGAGTTATCTTCTTGCTGAAAGTCCACACCAATCTACTCAGTTGTCTTCTTGCTGAAAGTCCACACCAATCTACTCAGTTGTCTTCTTGCTGAAAGTCCACACCAATCTACTCAGTTATCTTCTTGCTGAAAGTCCACACAAATATACTGAGTTATCTTCTTGCTGAAAGTCCACACCAATCTACTCAGTTATCTTCTAGCTGAAAGTCCACACCAATCTTCTCAGTTATCTTCTTGCTGAAAATCTACACTAATCTACTCAGTTATCTTCTTGCTGAAAGTACACACCAATCTAGTCAGTTATCTTCTTGCTGAAAGTCCACACAAATATACTGAGTTATCTTCTTGCTGAAAGTCCACACCAATCTACTCAGTTATCTTCTAGCTGAAAGTCCACACCAATCTTCTCAGTTATCTTCTTGCTGAAAATCCACACTAATCTACTCAGTTATCTTCTTGCTGAAAGTCCACACCAATCTATTCAGTTATTTTGTTGCTTTCACACCAATCTACTCAGTTATCTTCTTGTTGAAAGTCCACACCAATCTACTCAGTTATCTTCTTGCTAAAAATTCACACTCATCTACTCAGTTATCTTCTTGCTGAAAGTCCACACCAATCTACTCAGTTATCTTCTTGCTGAAAGTTCACACCAATCTACTCAGTTATCTTCTTGCTGAAAGTTCACACCAATCTACTCAGTTATCTTCTTGTTGAAAGTCCACACCAATCTATTCAGTTATTTTCTTGCTGAAAGTCCACACCAATCTACTGAGTTATCTTCTTGCTGAAAGTCCACACCAATCTACTCAGTTATCTTCTTGCTGAAAGTCCACACCAATCTACTCAGTTATCTTCTTGCTGAAAGTCCACACCAATCTATTCAGTTATTTTCTTGCTGAAAGTCCACACCAATCTATTCAGTTATTTTCTTGCTGAAAGTCCACACCAATCTACTCAGTTATCTTCTTGCTGAAAGTCCACACCAATCTACTCAGTTATCTTCTTGCTGAAAGTCCACACCAATCTACTCAGTTGTCTTCTTGCTGAAAGTCCACACCAATCTACTCAGTTATCTTCTTGCTGAAAGTACACACCAATCTAGTCAGTTATCTTCTTGCTGAAAGTCCACACAAATATACTGAGTTATCTTCTTGCTGAAAGTCCACACCAATCTACTCAGTTATCTTCTAGCTGAAAGTCCACACCAATCTTCTCAGTTATCTTCTTGCTGAAAATCCACACTAATCTACTCAGTTATCTTCTTGCTGAAAGTCCACACCATTGTACTCAGTTATCGTCTTGCTGAAAGTCCACACCAATCTACTCAGTTATCTTCTTGCTGAAAGTCCACACCAATCTACTCAGTTACCTTCTTGCTGAAAGTCCACACCAATCTACTGAGTTATGTTCTTGCTGAAAGTCCACACCAATCTACTGATTTATCTTCTTGCTGAAAGTCCACACCAATCTACTCAGTTATCTTGTTGAAAGTCCACACCAATCTAGTCAGTTATCTTCTTGCTGAAAGTCCACACCAATCTACTCAGTTATCTTCTAGCTGAAAGTCCACACCAATCTACTTAGTTATCTTCTTGTTGAAAGTCCACACCAATTTGATTGCCTTATAATTCAGTTGAGAAGCTAAACTATTTATATTGTTTTATCTTCAACATCATGAGTGTAAACTTACCACAGTTTTACTCTCCACTTCCCACATTTGTTTACGTTTTCGTATTTAGACCTAATTCTAAATAATCGTCTCCTATTTCTCAATGTCCAAGTAGACAGATTAAATTGTCGTATAATATCCTTTGATGAAACAAATTATTCTCCTTAAATGTCAAACAACTGTTAATCTCACTTTAACATATCAGCCGTTAGGTTACTCACTCCTACGACTGCTAACTTAATGTTTTCTGACTTTTCTCTGACTGAAACACTCTTTTACTCGGCTTTACTTTTGGCTCTCTTCCTGCTCTCTCCTTTTAGTCTGGTTGGCGCTAGTTATACTTTTATCACTTATGTTTCCTAGAAATCTCTACACTAGGCTTAATATGCATTATAACCTATGCATTTTTTATAACAGCTATAGGTATATAAAACATGTATGTTCAGAATACATTCGAATCCTTAATAATATACGTTTTGGTAACAGTTCTTTTTGCTGATGCGAAAAAGAACATTATAGATATAACAAATTTGTATTTCCCAAAAGTATAGTAGTTTAAATTATTCATATATTTAGCGACATTTTCAGTCTTATGTTTAGGAGTCATTGTGAAATAACGAAGTAGAATGTTTCACTTCTTTCAAATTAGTTTCGTTACTAAAACTTCAAGAAACTTGTTAAATATGGCAATGTGTGCATAACTTGTTATTGGTGAGGAAAGCAGGTTTAGAGTTCGCTATTCTCTTAACGATGACAAATTATAACAAGAATGAAAACTTTTCTTAAAAATGAGTCATCTTAACATCAGTGTTGTAATTTACTTGTGCCAGACGAAAATAATTTCTGAGAAGTAGCTGAACTTTCAAATAAGTTCAAAGGAAACAAGTTCACTTGAAAGACAACCTTTTAAAACCAAGGAAACGGGTTCACTTGAAAGACAACCTTTTAAAACCAAGGAAACGGGTTCACTTGAAAGACAACCTTTTAAAACCAAGGAAACGGGTTCAGTTGAAAGACAACCTTTTACAACCAAGGAAACGGGTTCAGTTGAAAGACAACCTTTTACAACCAAGGAAACAGGTTCACTTGAAAGACAACCTTTTAAAACCAAGGAAACGGGTTCACTTGAAAGACAACCTTTTAAAACCAAGGAAACAGGTTCACTTGAAAGACAACCTTTTAAAACCAAGGAAACGGGTTCACTTGAAAGACAACCTTTTAAAACCAAGGAAACGGGTTCACTTGAAAGACAACCTTTTAAAACCTAGGAAACGGGTTCACTTGAAAGACAACCTTTTAAAACCAAGGAAACGGGTTCACTTGAAAGATAACCTTTTAAAACCAAGGAAACAGGTTCACTTGAAAGACAACCTTTTAAAACCAAGGAAACGGGTTCACTTGAAAGACAACCTTTTAAAACCAAGGAAACGGGTTCACTTGAAAGACAACCTTTTAAAACCAAGGAAACGGGTTCACTTGAAAGACAACCTTTTAAAACCAAGGAAACGGGTTCACTTGAAAGACAACCTTTTAAAACCAAGGAAACGGGTTCACTTGAAAGACAACCTTTAAAATCAAGGAAACGGGTTCACTTGAAAGACAACCTTTAAAACCAAGGAAACGGGTTCACTTGAAAGGTAACCTTTAAAACCAAGGAAACAGGTTCACTTGAAAGACAACCTTTAAAACCAAGGAAACAGGTTCACTTGAAAGACAACCTTTAAAACCAAGGAAACGGGTTCACTTGAAAGACAACCTTTTAAAACCAAGGAAACGGATTCACTTGAAAGATAACCTTTTAAAACCAAAGAAACGAATTCACTTGAAAGATAACCTTTTAAAACCAAGGAAACAGGTTCACTTGAAAGACAACCTTTAAAACCAAGGAAACGGGTTCACTTGAAAGACAACCTTTAAAACCAAGGAAACGGGTTCACTTGAAAGACAACCTTTAAAACCAAGGAAACGGGTTCACTTGAAAGACAACCTTTAAAACCAAGGAAACGGGTTCACTTGAAAGACAACCTTTAAAACCAAGGAAACGGGTTCACTTGAAAGACAACCTTTTAAAATCAAGGAAACGGGTTCACTTGAAAGACAACCTTTTAAAACCAAGGAAACGGGTTCACTTGAAAGGTAACCTTTTAAAACCAAGGAAACAGGTTCACTTGAAAGACAACCTTTTAAAACCAAGGAAACAGGTTCACTTGAAAGACAACCTTTTAAAACCAAGGAAACGGGTTCACTTGAAAGACAACCTTTTAAAACCAAGGAAACGGATTCACTTGAAAGATAACCTTTTAAAACCAAAGAAACGGATTCACTTGAAAGATAACCTTTAAAACCAAAGAAACGAATTCACTTGAAAGACAACCTTTTAAAACCAAGGAAACGGGTTCACTTGAAAGACAACCTTTTAAAACCAAGGAAACGGGTTCACTTGAAAGACAACCTTTTAAAACCAAGGAAACGGGTTCAGTTGAAAGACAACCTTTTACAACCAAGGAAACAGGTTCATTGAAAAGTCAGTTTTGCTTCAAAGACAACTTTTCTACACACAGAGACAATTGTTCCAAAATAGAAGGTAAAACTTTCAGAAAGATACCGTACCCATGATACGACAGGAGAAAGAAACAATAAGTTTTGCTTACACTATTGGTGGATCTCCACCGTATACTCTTAATGGTTTGATTAAGTTACTCGTATGGCTGTGGTAAATCCACACTTTAGTTCCAGGAAGATTCTAATCGATACTTCATTAGAAGAGAAGCAGTCATTTGCGTTTTGGTTTCTTTCTGTACGAATGCAGCTCAGATTTTCGGGAATACACGATGTCTGTTCAGTGGTGGAAGTGTATATTTCAAACTAATTAGAAGTGTTAAAAAAAGAAAAATTGTTAAAGGTTTTCTTCCGTCGCACGAGACACTTTTGGCTTGTGTTTCCCTTACGAAACATTAGAAATTTCTCAGAATGCTTTAACACTAGCCGACAACAATTTTAACTCTGTTAAATTATTTTGTATGGTTAAAGTAACACATGATGTATTTCTTACTAAAACAGAGAACCTAGGTTAGCTTTTCTGAACACAAAGTTGGTACTGAGACTAGTTTTAAAGTTCGCTATCTAGGCTTGAATAAATGAAATGATCAAGTGACTGTATGAAATATTAACTATTGTAACTTTACAACTAAACCATCTACTGATTACCACGCAGGAATTACGAACACGAGTAGATTGTAGAGGTGACGGTAATAAATGAAACTAAGCTATTTTAATATTTAAATTGTTTAGTTTTGTTTTTATTCATCAGAAGTAAGCATGTGTGTACAGACGATTATAAGTTTTTCGGCCGTTTATCTTCACATGTTTGGAGAATCTCAAATTAATAAACCTACGAAGAAACGAAAATCTGTAACTATGGTACTTATATTCTACTGTAACGTTATTAAAGTTTGTTTGTTTTATTTCTCCTAGACACGAAAATATTATAATGACTATTTCCTGTGCAAGACAAAACACACGAGGAAATTACTTTTTCAAATACCAGTTTTTGTGAATAACAAACAAGTAAACAATTTATTCTGGATTTATAAATTACTCTAAAATCACCCACCCAATCTTGTTTATTGACACCAAAGTGTGTTATAGCCTGAATCCAATCAGTATACCAAACAGATTAGAATCTGTTCTGCACCAGTTCGATAAGGTTGTTTACAACCCTTGTTGGATGAAGTTATTTACAACCCTTGTTGGATAAAGTTGTTTACAACCCTTGTTGGATGAAGTTGTTTACAACCCTTGTTGGATAAAGTTGTTTACAACCCTTGTTGGATAAAGTTGTTTACAACCCTTGTTGGATAAAGTTGTTTAGAACTCTTGTTGGATAAAGTTGTGTCCCAGTTTCTCTATCTTTTATTGTAAACTAATGATCCTAAAACTTTTTCTTCTCTGCAGCTGAAAATCATTGTCAGCTTTACTTAACATAATAACATCATCGTCAGCTTTACTTAACGTAATAACATCATCGTCAGCTTTACTTAACATAATAACATCATCGTCAGCTTTACTTAACATAATAACATCATCGTCAGCTTTACTTAACATAATAACATCATCGTCAGCTTTATTTTACGTAATAACATCATCGTCAGCTTTACTTAACATAATAACATCATCGTCAGCTTTACTTAACATAATAACATCATCGTCAGCTTTACTTAACGTAATAACATCATCGTCAGCTTTACTTAACATAATAACATCATCGTCAGCTTTACTTAACATAATAACATCATCGTCAGCTTTATTTTACGTAATAACATCATCGTCAGCTTTATTTTACGTAATAACATCATTGTCAGCTTTACTTAACATAATAACATCATTGTCAGCTTTACTTTACATAATAACATCATCGTCAGCTTTACTTAACATAATAACATCATCGTTAGCTTTACTTAACATAATAACATCATTGTCAGCTTTACTTAACATAATAACATCATTGTCAGCTTTACTTTACATAATAACATCATCGTCAGCTTTACTTAACATAATAACATCATCGTCAGCTTTACTTTACGTAATAACAACATGGTCAGGTTGGTTATATTTAACGTAATAAAATCTTGGTCAGGTTGGTTATATTTAACATAATAAAATCATGGTCAGGTTGGTCATAAATAACGTAATAAAATCTTGGTCAGGTTGGTTATATTTAACGTAATAAAATCATGGTCAGGTTGGTTATATTTAACGTAATAAAATCATGGTCAGGTTGGTTATATTTAACATAATAAAATCTTGGTCAGGTTAGTTATATTTAACGTAATAAAATCACAGTCAGGTTGGTTATATTTAACGTAATAAAATCATGGTCGGGTTGGTTATATTTAACATAATAAAATCGTGGTCAGGTTGGTTATACTTAACATAATAAAATCATGGTCAGGTTGGTTATATTTAACATAATAAAATCATGGTCAGGTTGGTCATATTTAACGTAATAAAATCACAGTCAGGTTGGTTATATTTAACATAATAAAATCATGGTCAGGTTGGTCATATTTGACGTAATAAAATCTTGGTCAGGTTAGTTATATTTAACATAATAAAATCATGGTCAGGTTGGTCATATTTAACGTAATAAAATCTTGGTCAAGTTAGTTATATTTAACGTAATAAAATCACAGTCAGGTTGGTTATATTTAACATAATAAAATCATGGTCAGGTTGGTCATATTTAACGTAATAAAATCTTGGTCAGGTTGGTCATATTTGACCTAATAAAATCTTGGTCAGGTTAGTTATATTTAACATAATAAAATCATGGTCAGGTTGGTCATATTTAACATAATAAAATCATGGTCGGTTAGTTATATTTAACATAATAAAATCATGGTCAGGTTGGTCATATTTAACGTAATAAAATCACAGTCAGGTTGGTTATATTTAACATAATAAAATCATGGTCAGGTTGGTCATATTTAACGTAATAAAATCTTGGTCAGGTTAGTTATATTTAACATAATAAAATCTTGGTCAGGTTAGTTATATTTAACATAATAAAATCATGGTCAGGTTGGTCATATTTAACGTAATAAAATCTTGGTCAGGTTAGTTATATTTAACATAATAAAATCTTGGTCAGGTTAGTTATATTTAACGTAATAAAATCATGGTCAGGTTGGTTATATTTAACATAATAAAATCATGGTCAGGTTGGTTATATTTAACATAATAAAATCATGGTCAGGTTGGTCATACTTGACGTAATAAAATCTTGGTCAGGTTAGTTATATTTAACATAATAAAATCATGGTCAGGTTGGTCATATTTAACATAATAAAATCATGGTCGGGTTGGTCATATTTAACGTAATAAAATCTTGGTCAGGTTAGTTATATTTAACGTAATAAAATCACAGTCAGGTTGGTTATATTTAACATAATAAAATCATGGTCGGGTTGGTCATATTTAACGTAATAAAATCTTGGTCAGGTTAGTTATATTTAACGTAATAAAATCACAGTCAGGTTGGTTATATTTAACATAATAAAATCATCCTCGGGTTGATGTATTTCAGTAAGTGTATAAAATTTATCATCAAATTAAAAATATCGATCCAATTTCGAACTTAAGTTGCTTTTGAGTTAATTCTGAGCCCCCCGCTAGTACAGCGGTGTGTTTACGGATTTAGAACGCTAAAATGAGGGGTTCAACTCCCCTCGGTGGGCTCAGCAGATAGCCCCATGTGACTTTGCTATAATGAAACACACACAATTAACTCTGGTATATTCTGTAATGACACGAACAATATTAAAAAGAAACAAATCTCTGTAATTAAACATATTCTAAATTAAGAACTAAACGAATGTCATTCCAGTTTTGTTCATAAATTTTTCTTTCTACTTTCAGTACATAGACTAACAACAATTTTATAAAAAGACAAATGTATTTAAAACCACATGTGAGTTTGTTTAATGGTTTTGTTTGTTTTCAATTTCCTGCAAAGCTACACCAGGGCTATCTGCGCTAGCCATCCCTAATTTGGCACTGTAATAGTAGATGGAAGGCAGCTAGTTATCATCCCCAACCGCCAACTCTTGGGCTATTCTTTTACCAACGAATTCTGGGATTGAACGTAACATTATAACGCACCCACGGCTGAAAGGGCGAACATGTGTGATGTGACGGCGATTCCAACCCACGGCCTTCGGATTACTAGTCGAGTGGCTTCACCACCTTAGTAGAACATAACTAATAATACAAATTTTCTTTGTTTAATGAGCAGAACGTGACACAGTTTGTTTGTGTAACCCACTAGACTAAAGTATGTGATTTATCTCCATCTTTTGGCCATTCTGTCTCTTATGCTTCTTGCTAATAATTTTAAAAAATCCACTTTTTCTAATAATATTCCAGTATTTAGTTTTGTTTCCTCCATACCGATGAGTTTGAGAAACCTGAATCAGGTAATGTTTCTTTACACATAAGCGATTCCTCTTTATCGTGTTAATTTGTGGTAGTCAGTACATTGTGAGTTTGTAGTAGTCAGTACATTGTGAATTTGTGGTAGTCAGTACATTGTTAATTTGTGGTAGTCAGTACATTGTGAATTTGTAGTAGTCAGTACATTGTGAATTTGTGGTAGTCAGTACATTGTGAATTTGTAGTAGTCAGTACATTGTGAATTTGTGGTAGTTAGTACATTGTGAATTTGTGCTAGTCAGTACATTGTGAATTTGTGGTAGTCAGCACACTGTGAATTTGTGGTACAGTTTATAATAGCATTTGATGGAGTGCTCATCCTATCTGTATAGTTTATAATAACATTTGATGGAGTGTTCATCCTATCTGTATAGTTTATAATAACATTTGATGGAGTGCTCATCCTAACTGTATAGTTTATAATAACATTTGATGGAGTGCTCATCCTAACTGTATAGTTTATAATAACATTTGATGGAGTGTTCATCTTATCTGTATAGTTTATAATAACATTTGATCGAGTGTTCATCCTATCTGTATGGTGTATAATAACATTTGATGGAGTGTTCATCCTATCTGTATAGTGTATAATAACATTTGATGGAGTGCTCATCCTATCTGTATAGTTTATAATAACATTTGATGGAGTGTTCATCTTATCTGTATAGTTTATAATAACATTTGAAGGAGTGCCCATCCTATCTGTATAGTTTATAATAACATTTGATGGAGTGCTCATCCTATCTGTATAGCTTATAATAACATTTGATGGAGTGCTCATCCTATCTGTATAGTTTATAATAACATTTGATGGAGTGCTCATCCTAACTGTATAGTTTATAATAACATTTGATGGAGTGCTCATCCCATCTGTATAGTTTATAATAACATTTGATGGAGTGCTCATCCTATCTGTATAGTTTATAATAACATTTGATGGAGTGTTCATCCTATCTGTATAGTTTATAATAACATTTGATGGAGTGCTCATCCTATCTGTATAGTGTATAATAACATTTGATGGAGAGCTCATCTTATCTGTATAGTTTATAATAACATTTGATGGAGTGCTCATCCTATCTGTATAGTTTATAATAACATTTGATGGAGTGCTCATCCTATCTGTATAGTTTATAATAACATTTGATGGAGTGCTCATCCTATCTGTATAGTGTATAATAACATTTGATGGAGAGCTCATCTTATCTGTATAGTTTATAATAACATTTGATGGAGTGCTCATCCTATCTGTATAGTTTATAATAACATTTGATGGAGTGTTCATCCTATCTGTATAGTTTATAATAACATTTGATGGAGTGTCCATCCTATCTGTATAGTTTATAATAACATTTGATCGAGTGCTCATCCTATCTGTATAGTGTATAATAACATTTGATGGAGTGATCATCCTATCTGTATAGTTTATAATAACATTTGATGGAGTGTTCATCCTATCTGTATAGTTTATAATAACATTTGATGGAGTGTTCATCCTATCTGTATAGTTTATAATAACATTTGATGGAGTGCTCATCTTGTCTGTATAGTTTATAATAACATTTGATGGAGTGCTCATCCTATCTGTATAGTTTATAATAACATTTGATGGAGTGCTCATCCTATCTGTATAGTTTATAATAACATTTGATGGAGTGCTCATCCTATCTTTATAGTTTATAATAACATTTGATGGAGTGCTCATCCTATCTGTATAGTTTATAATAACATTTGATGGAGTGTTCATCCTAACTGTATAGTTTATAATAACATTTGATGGAGTGCTCATCCTACCTGTATGGTTTATAATAACATTTGATGGAGTGCTCATCCTATCTGTATGGTTTATAATAACATTTGATGGAGTGCTCATCCTATCTGTATAGTTTATAATAACATTTGATGGAGTGCTCATCCTAACTGTATAGTTTATAATAACATTTGATGGAGTGCTCATCCTAACTGTATAGTTTATAATAACATTTGATGGAGTGCTCATCCTATCTGTATAGTTTATAATAACATTTGATGGAGTGTTCATCTTACCTGTATGGTTTATAATAACATTGGATGGAGTGTCCATCCTATCTGTATAGTGTATAATAACATTTGATGGAGTGCTCATCCTATCTGTATGGTTTATAATAACATTTGATGGAGTGCTCATCCTATCTGTATAGTTTATAATAACATTTGATGGAGTGCTCATCCTATCTGTATAGTTTATAATAACATTTGATGGAGTGCTCATCCTAACTGTATAGTTTATAATAACATTTGATGGAGTGCTCATCCTAACTGTATAGTTTATAATAACATTTGATGGAGTGCTCATCCTAACTGTATAGTTTATAATAACATTTGATCGAGTGCTCATCCTAACTGTATAGTGTATAATAACATTTGATGGAGTGCTCATCCTATCTGTATAGTTTATAATAACATTTGATGGAGTGCTCATCCTATCTGTATGGTTTATAATAACATTTGATGGAGTGCTCATCCTATCTGTATAGTTTATAATAACATTTGATGGAGTGTTCATCCTATCTGTATAGTTTATAATAACATTTGATGGAGTGTTCATCCTAACTGTATAGTGTATAATAACATTTGATGGAGTGTTCATCCTACCTGTATGGTTTATAATAACATTGGATGGAGTGTCCATCCTATCTGTATAGTGTATGATAACATTTGATGGAGTGCTCATCCTATCTGTATGGTTTATAATAACATTTGATGGAGTGCTCATCTTATCTGTATAGTTTATAATAACATTTGATGGAGTGCCCATCCTATCTGTATAGTGTATAATAACATTTGATGGAGTGCTCATCCTATCTGTATAGTTTATAATAACATTTGATGGAGTGTTCATCCTATCTGTATGGTTTATAATAACATTTGATGGAGTGCTCATCCTATCTGTATAGTTTATAATAACATTTGATGGAGTGTTCATCTTATCTGTATAGTTTATAATAACATTTGATGGAGTGCTCATCCTATCTGTATAGTTTATAATAACATTTGATGGAGTGCTCATCCTATCTGTATAGTTTATAATAACATTTGATGGAGTGTTCATCCTATCTGTATAGTTTATAATAACATTTGATGGAGTGCTCATCCTATCTGTATGGTTTATAATAACATTTGATGGAGTGCTCATCCTATCTGTATAGTGTATAATAACATTTGATGGAGTGTTCATCTTATCTGTATAGTTTATAATAACATTTGATCGAGTGTTCATCCTATCTGTATGGTGTATAATAACATTTGATGGAGTGTTCATCCTATCTGTATAGTGTATAATAACATTTGATGGAGTGCTCATCCTATCTGTATAGTTTATAATAACATTTGATGGAGTGTTCATCCTATCTGTATAGTGTATAATAACATTTGATGGAGTGCTCATCCTAACTGTATAGTTTATAATAACATTTGATGGAGTGTTCATCTTATCTGTATAGTTTATAATAACATTTGATGGAGTGCCCATCCTATCTGTATAGTTTATAATAACATTTGATGGAGTGCTCATCCTAACTGTATAGTTTATAATAACATTTGATGGAGTGCTCATCCTAACTGTATAGTTTATAATAACATTTGATGGAGTGCTCATCCTATCTGTATAGTTTATAATAACATTTGATGGAGTGTTCATCCTACCTGTATGGTTTATAATAACATTGGATGGAGTGTCCATCCTATCTGTATAGTGTATAATAACATTTGATGGAGTGTCCATCCTATCTGTATAGTGTATAATAACATTTGATGGAGTGCTCATCCTATCTGTATAGTTTATAATAACATTTGATGGAGTGCTCATCCTATCTGTATAGTTTATAATAACATTTGATGGAGTGCTCATCCTAACTGTATAGTTTATAATAACATTTGATGGAGTGCTCATCCTATCTGTATAGTTTATAATAACATTTGATGGAGTGTTCATCCTACCTGTATGGTTTATAATAACATTGGATGGAGTGTCCATCCTATCTGTATAGTGTATGATAACATTTGATGGAGTGCTCATCCTAACTGTATAGTTTATAATAACATTTGATGGAGTGCTCATCCTAACTGTATAGTTTATAATAACATTTGATCGAGTGCTCATCCTAACTGTATAGTGTATAATAACATTTGATGGAGTGCTCATCCTATCTGTATAGTTTATAATAACATTTGATGGAGTGTTCATCCTATCTGTATGGTTTATAATAACATTTGATGGAGTGCTCATCCTATCTGTATAGTTTATAATAACATTTGATGGAGTGTTCATCCTATCTGTATAGTTTATAATAACATTTGATGGAGTGTTCATCCTAACTGTATAGTGTATAATAACATTTGATGGAGTGTTCATCCTACCTGTATGGTTTATAATAACATTGGATGGAGTGTCCATCCTATCTGTATAGTGTATGATAACATTTGATGGAGTGCTCATCCTATCTGTATGGTTTATAATAACATTTGATGGAGTGCTCATCCTATCTGTATAGTTTATAATAACATTTGATGGAGTGCTCATCCTATCTGTATAGTTTATAATAACATTTGATGGAGTGCTCATCCTATCTGTATAGTTTATAATAACATTTGATGGAGTGTTCATCCTATCTGTATGGTTTATAATAACATTTGATGGAGTGCTCATCCTATCTGTATAGTTTATAATAACATTTGATGGAGTGTTCATCCTAACTGTATAGTGTATAATAACATTTGATGGAGTGCTCATCCTATCTGTATAGTTTATAATAACATTTGATGGAGTGTTCATCTTACCTGTATGGTTTATAATAACATTGGATGGAGTGTCCATCCTATCTGTATAGTGTATAATAACATTTGATGGAGTGCTCATCCTATCTGTATGGTTTATAATAACATTTGATGGAGTGCTCATCCTATCTGTATAGTTTATAATAACATTTGATGGAGTGCTCATCCTATCTGTATAGTTTATAATAACATTTGATGGAGTGTTCATCCTAACTGTATAGTTTATAATAACATTTGATGGAGTGTTCATCCTATCTGTATAGTGTATAATAACATTTGATGGAGTGTTCATCCTATCTGTATAGTGTATAATAACATTTGATGGAGTGCTCATCCTATATGTATAGTTTATAATAACATTTGATGGAGTGCTCATCCTATCTGTATAGTTTATAATAACATTTGATGGAGTGCTCATCCTAACTGTATAGTTTATAATAACATTTGATGGAGTGCTCATCCTAACTGTATAGTTTATAATAACATTTGATGGAGTGCTCATCCTAACTGTATAGTTTATAATAACATTTGATGGAGTGCTCATCCTAACTGTATAGTTTATAATAACATTTGATGGAGTGCTCATCCTATCTGTATAGTTTATAATAACATTTGATGGAGTGCTCATCCTAACTGTATAGTGTATAATAACATTTGATGGAGTGCTCATCCTAACTGTATAGTTTATAATAACATTTGATGGAGTGCTCATCCTATCTGTATAGCTTATAATAACATTTGATGGAGTGCTCATCCTATCTGTATAGTTTATAATAACATTTGATGGAGTGTTCATCCTATCTGTATAGTTTATAATAACATTTGATGGAGTGCTCATCCCATCTGTATAGTTTATAATAACATTTGATGGAGTGTTCATCTTATCTGTATAGTTTATAATAACATTTGATGGAGTGCTCATCCTATCTGTATAGTTTATAATAACATTTGATGGAGTGTTCATCCTATCTGTATAGTTTATAATAACATTGGATGGAGTGTCCATCCTATCTGTATAGTTTATAATAACATTTGATCGAGTGCTCATCCTATCTGTATAGTGTATAATAACATTTGATGGAGTGATCATCCTATCTGTATAGTTTATAATAACATTTGATGGAGTGTTCATCCTATCTGTATAGTTTATAATAACATTTGATGGAGTGCTCATCCTATTTGTATAGTTTATAATAACATTTGATGGAGTGCTCATCCTACCTGTATGGTTTATAATAACATTTGATGGAGTGCTCATCCTATCTGTATGGTTTATAATAACATTTGATGGAGTGCTCATCCTATCTGTATAGTTTATAATAACATTTGATGGAGTGCTCATCCTAACTGTATAGTTTATAATAACATTTGATGGAGTGCTCATCCTAACTGTATAGTTTATAACAACATTTGATGGAGTGTTCATCCTATCTGTATAGTTTATAATAACATTTGATGGAGTGTTCATCCTATCTGTATAGTTTATAATAACATTTGATGGAGTGTTCATCCTAACTGTATAGTGTATAATAACATTTGATGGAGTGTTCATCCTATATGTATAGTGTATAATAACATTTGATGGAGTGCTCATCCTATCTGTATAGTGTATAATAACATTTGATGGAGTGTTCATCCTAACTGTATAGTGTATAATAACATTTGATTGAGTGCTCATCCTATCTGTATAGTTTATAATAACATTTGATGGAGTGCTCATCTTAACTGTATAGTTTATAATAACATTTGATGGAGTGTTCATCCTAACTGTATAGTTTATAATAACATTTGATGGAGTGCTCATCCTATCTGTATAGTTTATAATAACATTTGATGGAGTGCTCATCCTATCTGTATAGTTTATAATAACATTTGATGGAGTGCTCATCCTATCTGTATAGTTTATAATAACATTTGATGGAGTGCTCATCCTATCTGTATAGTTTATAATAACATTTGATGGAGTGCTCATCCTATCTGTATAGTTTATAATAACATTTGATGGAGTGTCCATCCTATCTGTATAGTTTATAATAACATTTGATGGAGTGTTCATCTTATCTGTATAGTTTATAATAACATTTGATCGAGTGTTCATCCTATCTGTATGGTGTATAATAACATTTGATGGAGTGTTCATCCTATCTGTATAGTGTATAATAACATTTGATGGAGTGCTCATCCTATCTGTATAGTTTATAATAACATTTGATGGAGTGTTCATCCTATCTGTATGGTTTATAATAACATTTGATGGAGTGCTCATCCTATCTGTATAGTTTATAATAACATTTGATGGAGTGTTCATCCTAACTGTATAGTGTATAATAACATTTGATGGAGTGCTCATCCTATCTGTATAGTTTATAATAACATTTGATGGAGTGCTCATCCTATCTGTATAGTGTATAATAACATTTGATGGAGTGTTCATCCTAACTGTATAGTGTATAATAACATTTGATTGAGTGCTCATCCTATCTGTATAGTTTATAATAACATTTGATGGAGTGCTCATCTTAACTGTATAGTTTATAATAACATTTGATGGAGTGTTCATCCTAACTGTATAGTTTATAATAACATTTGATGGAGTGCTCATCCTATCTGTATAGTTTATAATAACATTTGATGGAGTGCTCATCCTATCTGTATAGTTTATAATAACATTTGATGGAGTGCTCATCCTATCTGTATAGTTTATAATAACATTTGATGGAGTGCTCATCCTATCTGTATAGTTTATAATAACATTTGATGGAGTGCTCATCCTATCTGTATAGTTTATAATAACATTTGATGGAGTGCTCATCCTATCTATATAGTTTATAATAACATTTGATGGAGTGTTCATCCTATCTGTATAGTTTATAATAACATTTGATGGAGTGCTCATCCTATCTGTATAGTTTATAATAACATTTGATGGAGTGCTCATCCTATCTATATAGTTTATAATAACATTTGATGGAGTGCTCATCCTATCTGTATAGTGTATAATAACATTTGATGGAGTGTTCATCCTATCTGTATAGTTTATAATAACATTTGATGGAGTGTTCATCCTATCTGTATAATTTTAAAGTGAATAGTCTATTATTCGTAATAACAATGTCATTAATGATTAATGTTGACAAATAAAAACAGTATAATAGTGATATGTTATTTTACTAGACCTTCGTCTGGTGTTTGATACACACTGGTATTTGACCGTTTCTTCTCTGCTTAGCTAACGAATATGCTCTATAATTACGTTGCTACGCGCGAGGCTCATCAGATTACGTCACTATTCGTATATTTCTTTGTCGAGCATTTTGTATTGATTATTTCAGTTCCATTGGTACGAAGCTGGAGTGACTTGGATAACTTTTCCTACTTCTACGTGTGAGCAGTAGAGGTGTTCTTAATGGAGTGCAGGTGTTACTGTAACACCAGTTTTCTGCTAAGGGACTCTTCTTTCTACTTTTATTATTATTATTCTACATTCCTAAACTATAAAATAGCTAGGATAGACTGACAGACAAAACTGATTTAAAGGCAGACATTAGACAGGCCGGTAGGAATAATTGACTTACCAGTCCACAGAAGGAACAAACAAGTATTGACACAGACAGACATTAGTCAGGCCGGTAGGAATAATTGACTTACCAGTCCACAGAAAGAACAAACAAGTATTGACACAGACAGACACTAGACTGGCCGGTAGGAATAATTGACTTACCAGTCCACAGAAAGAACAAACAAGTATTGACACAGACAGACACTAGACTGGCCGGTAGGAATAATTGACTTACCAGTCCACAGAAAGAACAAACAAGTATTGACACAGACAGGCATAAGACAGGCAGATAGAAACTTTGGTTTAGTTTAGTAGTTGGGCACAAAACTATACATTTTACTATCTGTTCTGCCAACCACGGTTATCAATGCTCGTATTTTAGCGTTATAAGCCTGCTGACTTACCGTTGAGACAGCTACAAATGGAAGCTGAGAAAGAGAACCAGGTACACAGACAAACGGAACATTAAGAGACGTCTACAGATTAAGTTAGAATCATAATAGTGTCGCGAACTGGAAACAATGACACGTAATCCAGTCTAAAAAATACAGACCAATATAAATATAGAACCTACGGATGAACTTGACAATTGTCATATCTGGTTAAATATATGATTCTGACACTTCTAACACTACAGACTAACATGCACTCTTTTATCAGTCGGGTATTCTCGCTTTAAAGACGTTTTTGACTGTAATCTCTATAATATCTCGTAAGGTTTGGCTTAAGAGAACTAACGTGATTCTACAATAGACAGATTGAGTTAGAAATGTAAAACAACCTTTACCACAAAATAATACACTTTCGGAAAACTTTTAATTGTACAATATTTTTGATATTAGTGACACCTGGTGGTGCTTTGCACGTTGCCCTACATATAGTTTTCTTAGCTTTACATTGTTGTTTTTTATTACAAATACCTGTGTTACTTTAACATCACTTTAGAAATAAATAGTAGAATAACACTTTTGCTGTTACACATTAACACTTAAGCAATGTGTAACAGTGTTAATATATGACATAAAACTGACCTTGTTTAAGTTGTTTCTTTTCAAACTTTACAGATTTTGTTAAAATAAGGAAATTATTTAAACAAGATATCATTAGATTCAAATTCAGAAGACATTTTAAGTTGATCTAAGGTAAACTACTACGTATGAAACATAAGTTAAACCTTAGGTTAGCTACTACATATGAAACGTAGGTTAAATCTTATGTGAACCACTAAATAGGGCATCTTACGGTGATCTGGCATTAGTTAGCACGTATAAAACGTAAGCACACTCTACCTTGTATTAAACCACGCTAGAATATTAGTGTTTTCGAAGCTAAGAACGTTTAAGATGCTGTATTCTTTTATAAGAACTTTATCTTTTAGGAAACGTTTAAGATGCTGTATTCTTTTATAAGAACTTTATCTTTTAGGAACCTTTTTCCCGTAAAAAAGAATACCCACAAATCTGAAAAAATAGTAACTGACTCACTCCACAACTGGAACAATTCTGATGACAAAAATCTATCTTTCCGAACAGTTGGAATTGTAGCGTTTCGTGTTCTGTGACTTATTAGTATGAAATAGATAAACCATCTTCATTCGTGTTGAGGAAGATGGTGATATAAATGTTTACAAAGTACTAAATAGCTAAATCCTTGTATATTTATCTTCCTGTTTACCGTGTATTAATATGTTTAAGTTGCTAGCATTCCACGAGCGTAAGCATGTAAATACTTGTTAAAGGTTGCTGAAATAAGAGATTCACTACACCCATTTTCATTTTAATTACTGAAACCTACAAAAGGTGGCGCTGTTCTACACAGCGTTATCTTCGGTTTGACGCCTATTTATTTGTTTGTTTTTGAATTTCGCGTAAAGCTACAAAGGGCTATCTGTGCTAGCCGTCCTTAATTTAGCAATGTAAGACTGGAGGAAGGCAGCTAGTCATCACCACCCACCGCCAACTCTTGGGCTACTCTTTTACCAAAGAATGGTGAGATTGATCGTCACATTATAACGCTCCCACGGCTGAAAGAGCGAACATGTTTGGTGCGACGGGGGGTTCGAATCCGTGACCCTCAGAGTCGAACGCCTTAACCCACCTGGCCATGCCGGGCCCGGTTTGACACCAGGTCAATATGGTAGTTTTTAGTCAAGTCTGAAAGTAATTAAATGTATGGTAAAGATATAAAATATAAGTGTATAAAGTAAGAGAGATTTGTTAAATATCGATCCCCGAAGTATGTATTAAAATCACTGAATAGGTGTTCTGTTCGACTTATTAAAAACAAACAAGTACGTCTCAAAATACATAGTTTTCGTTCAGAAGAGGACCGTAAGTTTTATCTTTTCAGAAACTTCTTGTGTTTAAAAATTGATTTACATTAGGGAATAAAAACTACAGCTTTTAGAAGTAGGACGAGGCCTGGCATGGCCAAGCGCATAAGGCGTGCGACTCGTAATCCGAGGGTCGCGGGTTCGCGCCCGCGTCGCGTTAAACATGCTCGCCCTCTCAGCCGTGGGGGGTGTATAATGTGACGGTCAATCCCACTATTCGTTGGTAAAAGAGTAGCCCAAGAGTTGGCGGTGGGTGGTGATGACTAGCTGCCTTAGTCTTACACTGCTAAATTAGGGACGGCTAGCACAGATAGCCCTCGTGTAGCTTTGTGCGAAATTCCAAAAAACAAACAAACAAGAAGTAGGACGTAATTTACGAAATATAAACTGAAACGTTTATCTATCTATATATAGAGAGTAACAAACCTATAAATATTTAATATCGAAGGTTTGCTTCTTGCGTCTCCACTATTATGTTTGTGGTTCGATATATAGATCATTTTACCTGTTTATAATTACAGTATCATATACTTATTTCAATATTTCAATAGTAAGAGAAACTAATCAAACAGTAATCATAGGTTGTGGCATGTTGTATTGTCTGTTTAATGTCTGTCATTAGGCCAAGCAGAACATATATGACCACAAGAAAATATCGATCAATGTTACTTCGTTTTGACAATGTTGGAAAATGAACAGATAAGCACTGAATTTTAATATAGTACTACAACATTACATTTTAACTGTGACATTTTTTTTGTACATTTAATTTGTTCATCAGTAACGCATCGTTTCACAATATGTGCTATAACATAAAGTTCCTCGCTAGAATATTTTTCTGGTAATTAAAGAATAAAAATCCCTCTAATTATGAAGTACTGTTCCATTATATTTCTGAATGCACCGCGTAAACAGCGTGATGCTAGCCCTAACCTTATCAACAATCGACCACATGGAGCATCTAACGGAAGTAAGATTTTCACATTTTGCTTTATTATATTATTATTTATTATTATCTAACTCTTATATTCTGTGTTAACACCAAGAACCCACTGTAAATAAGAGGGAAGAAATTCGTGTTTAATACAAAGAAATGATCGCTAATTGCCGCTGGACTAGCAACAAAGCAAACAAACATAGGCCTAATTTAATATGTATATATCTGGCCAAAGTAAATATATTAATCCACCATTTTAATATCGAAGACACTAATATTGTCTTACCATTTTGCCGTCTTCCTAATCATATGATGATGTCTTTAAAAATTAATGAATAAGCTTAATTACTACATAAGTCTGCTCAACTGTACAGACTAGGCCTACGTTTACCACATGTACTTACACAGCAAAATGTAACTACATACATTTTAAAGTCTACGCGAAAAAGACGAGCGAACTAAGTTCGTTTTATCACATTTACTAACAGTGGTTTAGCATTCAAGCAAAGATAAATAATGAACAATTCTTTGTGTTATTGTTTCTTTGTTACTTTTGTTAAGTGTCCTCCCAGCGTCTCGTTCATTTCGTATGAAGATACTTTTCGATTAAAGTCCAACAACTGAGTGTTTCATCACTGATAAATCTTCATATTCTCTGAAAACATAAACTGGCCTAAAAAAAAACATGTAAATTATTTAAAATTATGAAATACGACATAATTTGGATGAAAATTGTGTGAAATACAAAAAATATATATTTTCTCGTGAAATACGTTTTACAGAATTTAATAACATTGAAATTAATGGATACATAAATAAATAATTACTGTTCTAATATATATAATTTTTATTTACGGTGTTTGCATTTCAGTAAAACAGCCGTGAGAAATGAAGATTAAAAGCTAAGACTATTATTCACAATAAACTTACTTTAGGAATTTAGGTTAAGATTTATGATTTATAACAAATACACAAACCTCATACGGTAGAAAACAACATCAATAATGCTAATGGTAACACTTTGTTACGTCATAAGCTCTACTGATTGTATTTTGTTACGTCATAAGATCTACTGATTGTAATCTTTCTTTTGTTCATCGCGCTCTTATTACGTCATACAAGCAGCAAGTCGCTGTCTAATAATTATTTTTATCAAATGTATTAGAAGCGTGTGATGTAATGCAAGTTTAGTGAACACGATACACACAATGTTGAGTTCATATACAATATAAACACACAACTGTTTTAGTTCAAGTGTTTGTGTATTAAGAGAAATCAGTTTCTTTATGATTACCTACATGAAAGTTGGGAGGGTTTCGTAGGGGCCTTTATAAGCTATACAATAATCTGTACTATCCCCCATGGAAATCTTCTGTCTCAGAGCGTAGTGTATCGGAGAGAGCTCTCCAAACCTCTATTTGTAAATAGGTCAAATATAGTTATTTAGATTATAAGACAAAGACTGTTTTGTTCTCACTGTCTCTATTATCCAGTCCTGCGAGAAACGTCACACAGAAAGCTTAAGTTAAACCACGTGTTATCGACTTAACAGCGCCATAGTGGTAATTTTTCTAATCAAGAAACAACAGATGATCATTCAGTTTAGGCCCAAGATCGCCTTATTAGTTTCATAATCTACAACGAAACTTTCTCTTAGTGTACTGATCTGGTTATAAACTGGTAGTCAATATGTAATCAAACCAGCTCTTTATTAGTGATATGGTGGTAAACTGATAGTGAATCTGTAATAAAACGTGCTTTTCATATATTGATCTGGTTGTAAACTGGTAGTCAATATGTAATCAAACCAGCTCTTTATTAGTGATATGGTGGTAAACTGATAGTGAATCTGTAATAAAACGTTCTTTTCATATATTGATCTGGTTGTAAACTGGTAGTCAATATGTAATCAAACCAGCTCTTTATTAGTGATATGGTGGTAAACTGATAGTGAATCTGTAATAAAACGTTCTTTTCATATATTGATCTGGTTGTAAACTGGTAGTCAATATGTAATCAAACCAGCTCTTTATTAGTGATATGGTGGTAAACTGGTGGTGAATCTGTAATAAATCGTACTTTTCATGTATTGATCTGGTTGTAAACTGGTAGTCAATATGTAATCAAACCAGCTCTTTATTAGTGATATGGTGGTAAACTGATAGTGAATCTGTAATAAAACGTGCTTTTCATATATTGATCTGGTTGTAAACTGGTAGTCAATATGTAATCAAACCAGCTCTTTATTAGTGATATGGTGGTAAACTGATTGTGAATCTGTAATAAAACGTGCTTTTCATATATTGATCTGGTTGTAAACTGGTAGTCAATATGTAATCAAACCACCTCTTTCTTAGTGATATGGTGGTAAACTGATAGTGAATCTGTAATAAAACGTGCTTTTCATGTATTGATTTGGTTGTAAACTGGTAGTCAATATGTAATCAAACCAGCTCTTTATTAGTGATATGGCGGTAAACTGATAGTGAATCTGTAATAAAACGTTCTTTTCATATATTGATCTGGTTGTAAACTGGTAGTCAATATGTAATCAAACCAGCTCTTTATTAGTGATATGGTGGTAAACTGATTGTGAATCTGTAATAAAACGTGCTTTTCATATATTGATTTGGTTGTAAACTGGTAGTCAATATCTAATCAAACCAGCTCTTTATTAGTGATATGGTGGTAAACTGATAGTGAAATTGTAATAAAACGTGCATTTCATATATTGATCTGGTTGTAAACTGGTAGTCAATATGTAATCAAACCAGCTCTTTATTAGTCATATGGTGGTAAACTGATAGTGAATCTGTAATAAAACGTTCTTTTCATATATTGATCTGGTTGTAAACTGGTAGTCAATATGTAATCAAACCAGCTCTTTATTAGTGATGATATGGTGGTAAACTGATAGTGAATCTGTAATAAAACGTGCTTTTCATATATTGATCTGGTTGTAAACTGGTAGTCAATATGTAATCGAACCAGCTCTTTACTAGTGATATGGTGGTAAACTGATAGTGAATCTGTAATAAAACGTGCTTTTCATATATTGATCTGGTTGTAAACTGGTAATCAATATGTAATCAAACCAGCTCTTTATTAGTGATATGGTGGTAAACTGATAGTGAATCTGTAATAAAACGTTCTTTTCATATATTGATCTGGTTGTAAACTGGTAGTCAATATGTAATCAAACCAGCTCTTTATTAGTGATATGGTGGTAAACTGGTGGTGAATCTGTAATAAATCGTTCTTTTCATGTATTGATCTGGTTGTAAACTGGTAGTCAATATGTAATCAAACCAGCTCTTTATTAGTGATATGGTGGTAAACTGATAGTGAATCTGTAATAAAACGTTCTTTTCATATATTGATCTGGTTGTAAACTGGTAGTCAATATGTAATCAAACCAGCTCTTTATTAGTGATATGGTGGTAAACTGGTGGTGAATCTGTAATAAATCGTACTTTTCATGTATTGATCTGGTTGTAAACTGGTAGTCAATATGTAATCAAACCAGCTCTTTATTAGTGATATGGTGGTAAACTGATAGTGAATCTGTAATAAAACGTGCTTTTCATATATTGATCTGGTTGTAAACTGGTAGTCAATATGTAATCAAACCAGCTCTTTATTAGTGATATGGTGGTAAACTGATTGTGAATCTGTAATAAAACGTTCTTTTCATATATTGATCTGGTTGTAAACTGGTAGTCAATATGTAATCAAACCAGCTCTTTATTAGTGATATGGTGGTAAACTGATAGTGAATCTGTAATAAAACGTTCTTTTCATATATTGATCTGGTTGTAAACTGGTAGTCAATATGTAATCAAACCAGCTCTTTATTAGTGATATGGTGGTAAACTGGTGGTGAATCTGTAATAAATCGTACTTTTCATGTATTGATCTGGTTGTAAACTGGTAGTCAATATGTAATCAAACCAGCTCTTTATTAGTGATATGGTGGTAAACTGATAGTGAATCTGTAATAAAACGTGCTTTTCATATATTGATCTGGTTGTAAACTGGTAGTCAATATGTAATCAAACCAGCTCTTTATTAGTGATATGGTGGTAAACTGATTGTGAATCTGTAATAAAACGTGCTTTTCATATATTGATCTGGTTGTAAACTGGTAGTCAATATGTAATCAAACCACCTCTTTCTTAGTGATATGGTGGTAAACTGATAGTGAATCTGTAATAAAACGTGCTTTTCATGTATTGATTTGGTTGTAAACTGGTAGTCAATATGTAATCAAACCAGCTCTTTATTAGTGATATGGCGGTAAACTGATAGTGAATCTGTAATAAAACGTTCTTTTCATATATTTATCTGGTTGTAAACTGGTAGTCAATATGTAATCAAACCAGCTCTTTATTAGTGATGATATGGTGGTAAACTGATAGTGAATCTGTAATAAAACGTGCTTTTCATATATTGATCTGGTTGTAAACTGGTAGTCAATATGTAATCGAACCAGCTCTTTACTAGTGATATGGTGGTAAACTGATAGTGAATCTGTAATAAAACGTGCTTTTCATATATTGATCTGGTTGTAAACTGGTAGTCAATATGTAATCAAACCAGCTCTTTATTAGTGATATGGCGGTAAACTGATAGTGAATCTGTAATAAAACGCTCTTTTCATATATTGATCTGGTTGTAAACTGGTAGTCAATATGTAATCAAACCAGCTCTTTATTAGTGATATGGTGGTAAACTGATAGTGAATCTGTAATAAAACGTTCTTTTCATATATTGATCTGGTTGTAAACTGGTAGTCAATATGTAATCAAACCAGCTCTTTATTAGTGATATGGTGGTAAACTGATGGTGAATCTGTAATAAATCGTACTTTTCATGTATTGATCTGGTTGTAAACTGGTAGTCAATATGTAATCAAACCAGCTCTTTATTAGTGATATGGTGGTAAACTGATAGTGAATCTGTAATAAAACGTGCTTTTCATATATTGATCTGGTTGTAAACTGGTAGTCAATATGTAATCAAACCAGCTCTTTATTAGTGATATGGTGGTAAACTGATTGTGAATCTGTAATAAAACGTGCTTTTCATATATTGATCTGGTTGTAAACTGGTAGTCAATATGTAATCAAACCACCTCTTTCTTAGTGATATGGTGGTAAACTGATAGTGAATCTGTAATAAAACGTGCTTTTCATGTATTGATCTGGTTGTAAACTGGTAGTCAATATGTAATCAAACCAGCTCTTTATTAGTGATATGGCGGTAAACTGATAGTGAATCTGTAATAAAACGTTCTTTTCATATATTGATCTGGTTGTAAACTGGTAGTCAATATGTAATCAAACCAGCTCTTTATTAGTGATGATATGGTGGTAAACTGATAGTGAATCTGTAATAAAACGTGCTTTTCATATATTGATCTGGTTGTAAACTGGTAGTCAATATGTAATCGAACCAGCTCTTTACTAGTGATATGGTGGTAAACTGATAGTGAATCTGTAATAAAACGTTCTTTTCATATATTGATCTGGTTGTAAACTGGTAGTCAATATGTAATCGAACCAGCTCTTTATTAGTGATATGGTGGTAAACTGATAGTGAATCTGTAATAAAACGTTCTTTTCATATATTGATCTGGTTGTAAACTGGTAGTCAATATGTAATCGAACCAGCTCTTTACTAGTGATATGGTGGTAAACTGATAGTGAATCTGTAATAAAACGTTCTTTTCATATATTGATCTGGTTGTAAACTGGTAGTCAATATGTAATCGAACCAGCTCTTTATTAGTGATATGGTGGTAAACTGATAGTGAATCTGTAATAAAACGTTCTTTTCATATATTGATCTGGTTGTAAACTGGTAGTCAATATGTAATCGAACCAGCTCTTTATTAGTGATATGGTGGTAAACTGATAGTGAATCTGTAATAAAACGTGCTTTTCATATATTGATCTGGTTGTAAACTGGTAGTCAATATGTAATCGAACCAGCTCTTTATTAGTGATATGGTGGTAAACTGATAGTGAATCTGTAATAAAACGTGCTTTCCATATATTGATCTGGTTGTAAACTGGTAGTAAAACGTGCTCTTTACATACCAAACAAATTACTTTTAATTTTCATGTTTTTTTATATCACTTTCACCAGAAGGTTCAAACAGTGCATACTAGTCAATTTGTTGTCAGTATTGCGTTGTGTTTATATCACTTTAACCAGACGGTTCAAACAGTACATACTAGTCAATTTGTTGTCAGTATTGCGTTGTGTTTATATCACTTTAACCAGACGGTTCAAACAGTACATACTAGTCAATTTTTTGTCAGTATTGCGTTGTGTTTATATCACTTTAACCAGACGGTTCAAACAGTACATATTAGTCATTTTGTTGTCAGTATTACGTTGTGTTTATATCACTTAACCAGAGAGTTCAAACAGTACATACTAGTCATTTTGTTGTTAGTATTACGTTGTTTTTATATCACTTTAACCAGAGGGTTCAAACAGTACATACTAGTCATTTTGTTGTCAGTATTACGTTGTTTTTATATCACTTTAACCAGAGGGTTCAAACAGTACATACTAGTCATTTTGTTGTCAGTATTACGTTGTGTTTATATCACTTTGACCAGAGGGTTCAAACAGTACATACTAGTCATTTTGTTGTCAGTATTACGTTGTGTTTATATCACTTAACCAGAGAGTTCAAACAGTACATACTAGTCATTTTGTTGTCACTATTACGTTGTATTTATATCACTTTAACCAGAGGGTTCAAACAGTACATACTAGTCATTTTGTTGTTAGTATTACGTTGTTTTTATATCACTTTAACCAGAGGGTTCAAACAGTACATACTAGTCATTTTGTTGTCAGTATTACGTTGTGTTTATATCACTTTAACCAGAGGGTTCAAACAGTACATACTAGTCATTTTGTTGTCAGTATTACGTTGTGTTTATATCACTTTAACCAGAGGGTTCAAACAGTACATACTAGTCATTTTGTTGTCAGTATTACGTTATGTTTATATCACTTTAACCAGAGGGTTCAAACAGTACATACTAGTCATTTTGTTGTCAGTGTTACGTTGTGTTTATATCACTTTAACCAGAGGGTTCAAACAGTACATACTAGTCATTTTGTTGTCAGTGTTACGTTGTATTTATATCACTTTAACGAGAGGGTTCAAACAGTACATACTAGTCATTTTGTTGTCAGTATTACGTTGCGTTTATGTCATTTAACCAGAGGGTTCAAACAGTACATACTAGTCATTTTGTTGTCAGTATTACGTTGCGTTTATATCACTTTAACCAGAGGGTTCAAACAGTACATACTAGTCATTTTGTTGTTAGTATTACGTTGTTTTTATATCACTTTAACCAGAGGGTTCAAACAGTACACACTAGTCATTTTGTTGTCAGTATTACGTTGTGTTTATATCACTTTAACCAGAGGGTTCAAACAGTACATACTAGTCATTTTGTTGTCAGTATTACGTTGTGTTTATATCACTTTAACCAGAGGGTTCAAACAGTACATACTAGTCATTTTGTTGTTAGTGTTACGTTGTGTTTATATCACTTTAACCAGAGGGTTCAAACAGTACATACTAGTCATTTTGTTGTCAGTGTTACGTTGTGTTTATATCACTTTAACGAGAGGGTTCAAACAGTACATACTAGTCATTTTGTTGTCAGTATTACGTTGCGTTTATGTCATTTAACCAGAGGGTTCAAACAGTACATACTAGTCATTTTGTTGTCAGTATTACGTTGCGTTTATATCACTTTAACCAGAGGGTTCAAGCAGTACATACTAGTCATTTTGTTGTCAGTATTACGTTGTGTTTATATCACTTTAACCAGAGGGTTCAAACAGTACATACTAGTCATTTTGTTGTCAGTATTACGTTGTGTTTATATCACTTTAACCAGAGGGTTCAAACAGTACATACTAGTCATTTTGTTGTCAGTATTACGTTGTGTTTATATCACTTTAACCAGAGGGTTCAAACAGTACATACTAGTCATTTTGTTGTCAGTATTACGTTGTGTTTATATCACTTTAACCAGAGGGTTCAAACAGTACATACTAGTCATTTTGTTGTCAGTATTACGTTGCGTTTATGTCATTTAACCAGAGGGTTCAAACAGTACATACTAGTCATTTTGTTGTCAGTATTACGTTGTGTTTATATCACTTTAACGAGAGGGTTCAAACAGTACATACTAGTCATTTTGTTGTCAGTATTACGTTGTGTTTATATCACTTTAACCAGAGGGTTCAAACAGTACATACTAGTCATTTTGTTGTCAGTATTACGTTGTGTTTATATCACTTTAACCAGAGGGTTCAAACAGTACATACTAGTCATTTTGTTGTCAGTATTACGTTGTGTTTATATCACTTTAACCAGAGGGTTCAAACAGTACATACTAGTCATTTTGTTGTCAGTATTACGTTGCGTTTATGTCATTTAACCAGAGGGTTCAAACAGTACATACTAGTCATTTTGTTGTCAGTATTACGTTGTGTTTATATCACTTTAACCAGAGGGTTCAAACAGTACATACTAGTCATTTTGTTGTCAGTATTACGTTGTGTTTATATCACTTTAACCAGAGGGTTCAAACAGTACATACTAGTCATTTTGTTGTCAGTATTACGTTGTGTTTATATCACTTTAACCAGAGAGTTCAAACAGTACATACTAGTCATTTTGTTGTCAGTATTACGTTGTGTTTAAATCACTTTAACCAGAGGGTTCAAACAGTACATACTAGTCATTTTGTTGTCAGTATTACGTTATGTTTATATCACTTTAACCAGAGGGTTCAAACAGTACATACTAGTCATTTTGTTGTCAGTATTACGTTGTGTTTATATCACTTTAACCAGAGGGTTCAAACAGTACATACTAGTCATTTTGTTGTCAGTATTACGTTATGTTTATATCACTTTAACCAGAGGGTTCAAACAGTACATACTAGTCATTTTGTTCTCAGTATTACGTTATGTTTATATCAATAGCACAAGAACAATGTTTAGTTTCTAAGTTCAGCATAATCTCTTCCTTTTAACTTTTTGAATAAAAATAAATATTATTTGACAACAAAATGTTTTTTTTAATATTCTGTGTTTGAAAGTATTTTTGGTCTTTTCATTCTAGTCAAAAATCGATTTGGCATGAATGCAAACACGTTTTATACAAAATACAAAACATACAACCGGTATTTTGTTGATTTGATAACATTTGAAGCTCATGATAGATGGATGAGATTTCTGTTATGTTGCTCGGAATCAGGAAGTGATGTATCAGTTTGTATTTTGTATAAATAACCCTGTTCATCAATCAATATGTCTCAAGGCCACCTCAAAGATATAACGTTTTCAAATTGTTAATTTGTGAATGAAAAACCCAACACGTATCTTGAATAACCATTTACAGTGGTTCTTTGTACTTGTAAATAAGGACTGTGGTTGTTATACGACTAACCTTGTAGGATAAAACTATAATATTCTGTGTAATATCACCGTGTTAAGCACTCAATGTTTAATGTTAAGATGGCTCATTCCCAGCGCAATGTGCTTAACGCCCATCCAGGGTAAAGTGAAAGAAACAGATCATTCTTGAGTGGTAATAGTAAAGATACAACATAATTAATTCTCGTTTGATTTTATGTTTAATGTTTTGTTACCTTATATATTTAATATTTTGTTACCTTACGTATTTAATGTTTTGTTACCATATATATTTAATATTTTGTTACCTTACATATTTAATGTTTTCTTACCTTACATATTCAATGTTTTGTTACCTTACGTATTTAATGTTTTCTTACCTTACATGTTTAATGTTTTGTTACCTTACATATTTAATGTTTTCTTACCTTACATATTTAATGTTTTCTTACCTTACATATTTAATGTTTTGTTACCTTATATATTTAATGTTTTCTTACCTTACATATTTAATGTTTTGTTACCTTATATATTTAATGTTTTCTTACCTTACATATTTAATGTTTTCTTACCTTACATATTTAATGTTTTCTTACCTTACATATTTAATGTTTTGTTACCTTATATATTTAATGTTTTGTTACCTTATATATTTAATGTTTTCTTACCTTACATATTTAATGTTTTCCTACCTTACATATTTAATGTTTTCTTACCTTACATATTTAATGTTTTGTTACCTTATATATTTAATGTTTTCTTACCTTACATATTTAATGTTTTCATATTTATCTGAATGATCGCGAGATTGTTTGAAATTTTTTATTGTCAATTTCGTCGTTGTGTGTGTGTGGTAAGACATCTGTTTATAACAAACGTTGCTGTACGTGTGGTAAGACATCTGTTTATAACAAACGTTGCTGTACGTGTGGTAAGACATCTGTTTATAACAAACGTTGCTGTAAAGACATCTGTTTATAACAAACGTTGCTGTACGTGTGGTAAGACATCTGTTTATAACAAACGTTGCTGTACGTGTGGTAAGACATCTGTTTATAACAAACGTTGCTGTACGTGTGGTAAGACATCTGTTTATAACAAACGTTGCTGTACGTTGGTAAGACATCTGTTTATAACAAACGTTGCTGTACGTGGTAAGACATCTGTTTATAACAAACGTTGCTGTACGTGTGGTAAGACATCTGTTTATAACAAACGTTGCTGTACGTGTGGTAAGACATCTGTTTATAACAAACGTTGCTGTACGTTGTGGTAAGACATCTGTTTATAACAAACGTTGCTGTACGTGTGGTAAGACATCTGTTTATAACAAACGTTGCTGTACGTGTGGTAAGACATCTGTTTATAACAAACGTTGCTGTACGTGTGGTAAGACATCTGTTTATTGCTGTAACAAACGTTGCTGTACGTGTGGTAAGACATCTGTTTATAACAAACGTTGCTGTACGTGTGGTAAGACATCTGTTTATAACAAACGTTGCTGTACGTGTGGTAAGACATCTGTTTATAACAAACGTTGCTGTACGTGTGGTAAGACATCTGTTTATAACAAACGTTGCTGTACGTGTGGTAAGACATCTGTTTATAACAAACGTTGCTGTACGTGTGGTAAGACATCTGTTTATAACAAACGTTGCTGTACGTGTGGTAAGACATCTGTTTATAACAAACGTTGCTGTACGTGTGGTAAGACATCTGTTTATAACAAACGTTGCTGTACGTGTGGTTTAGACATCTGTTTATAACAAACGTTGCTGTACGTGTGGTAAGACATCTGTTTATAACAAACGTTGCTGTACGTGTGGTAAGACATCTGTTTATAACAAACGTTGCTGTACGTAAGACATCTGTTTATAACAAACGTTGCTGTACGTGTGGTAAGACATCTGTTTATAACAAACGTTGCTGTACGTGGTAAGACATCTGTTTATAACAAACGTTGCTGTACGTGTGGTAAGACATCTGTTTATAACAAACGTTGCTGTACGTGTGGTAAGACATCTGTTTATAACAAACGTTGCTGTACGTGTGGTAAGACATCTGTTTATAACAAACGTTGCTGTACGTGTGGTAAGACATCTGTTTATAACAAACGTTGCTGTACGTGTGGTAAGACATCTGTTTATAACAAACGTTGCTGTACGTGTGGTAAGACATCTGTTTATAACAAACGTTGCTGTACGTGTGGTAAGACATCTGTTTATAACAAACGTTGCTGTACGTGTGGTAAGACATCTGTTTATAACAAACGTTGCTGTACGTGTGGTAAGACATCTGTTTATAACAAACGTTGCTGTACGTGTGGTAAGACATCTGTTTATAACAAACGTTGCTGTACGTGTGGTAAGACATCTGTTTATAACAAACGTTGCTGTACGTGTGGTAAGACATCTGTTTATAACAAACGTTGCTGTACGTGTGGTAAGACATCTGTTTATAACAAACGTTGCTGTACGTGTGGTAAGACATCTGTTTATAACAAACGTTGCTGTACGTGTGGTAAGACATCTGTTTATAACAAACGTTGCTGTACGTGTGGTAAGACATCTGTTTATAACAAACGTTGCTGTACATCTGTGTGGTAAGACATCTGTTTATAACAAACGTTGCTGTACGTGTGGTAAGACATCTGTTTATATAACAAACGTTGCTGTACGTGTGGTAAGACATCTGTTTATAACAAACGTTGCTGTATAACGTGTGGTAAGACATCTGTTTATAACAAACGTTGCTGTACGTGTGGTAAGACATCTGTTTATAACAAACGTTGCTGTACGTGTGGTAAGTAATACATCTGTTTCTGTTTATAACAAACGTTGCTGTACGTGTGGTAAGACATCTGTTTATAACAAACGTTGCTGTACGTGTGGTAAGACATCTGTTTATAACAAACGTTGCTGTACGTGTGGTAAGACATCTGTTTATAACAAACGTTGCTGTACGTGTGGTAAGACATCTGTTTATAACAAACGTTGCTGTACGTGTGGTAAGACATCTGTTTATAACAAACGTTGCTGTACGTGTGGTAAGACATCTGTTTATAACAAACGTTGCTGTACGTGTGGTAAGACATCTGTTAAAACAAACGTTGCTGTACGTGTGGTAAGACATCTGTTTATAACAAACGTTCCTGTACGTGTGGTAAGACATCTGTTTATAACAAACGTTGCTGTACGTGTGGTAAGACATCTGTTTATAACAAACGTTGCTGTACGTGTGGTAAGACATCTGTTAAAAACAAACGTTGCTGTACATGTGGTAAGACATCTGTTTATAACAAACGTTACTGTACGTGTGGTAAGACACCTGTTAAAAACAAACGTTGCTATACATGTGGTAAGACATCTGTTTATAACAAACGTTACTGTACGTGTGGTAAGACATCTGTTAAAAACAAACGTTGCTATACATGTGGTAAGACATCTGTTTATAACAAACGTTACTGTACGTGTGGTAAGACATCTGTTTATAACAAACGTTGCTGTACGTGTGGTAAGACATCTGTTTATAACAAACGTTGCTGTACGTGTGGTAAGACATCTGTTTATAACAAACGTTGCTGTACGTGTGGTAAGACATCTGTTTATAACAAACGTTGCTGTACGTGTGGTAAGACATCTGTTTATAACAAACGTTGCTGTACGTGTGGTAAGACATCTGTTTATAACAAACGTTGCTGTACGTGTGGTAAGACATCTGTTTATAACAAACGTTGCTGTACGTGTGGTAAGACATCTGTTTATAACAAACGTTGCTGTACGTGTGGTAAGACATCTGTTAAAAACAAACGTTGCTGTACGTGTGGTAAGACATCTGTTTATAACAAACGTTGCTGTACGTGTGGTAAGACATCTGTTTATAACAAACGTTGCTGTACGTGTGGTAAGACATCTGTTTATAACAAACGTTGCTGTACGTGTGGTAAGACACCTGTTAAAACAAACGTTGCTGTACGTGTGGTAAGACATCTGTTTATAACAAACGTTGCTGTACGTGTGGTAAGACATCTGTTTATAAACAAACGTTGCTGTACGTGTGGTAAGACATCTGTTTATAACAAACGTTACTGTACGTGTGGTAAGACATCTGTTAAAACAAACGTTGCTATACGTGTGGTAAGACATCTGTTTATAACAAACGTTGCTGTACGTGTGGTAAGACATCTGTTTATAACAAATGTTGCTGTACGTGTGGTAAGACATCTTTTATAACAAACGTTGCTCTACGTGTGGTAAGACATCTGTTTATAACAAACGTTGCTGACGTGTGGTAAGACATCTGTTTATAACAAACGTTGCTGTATGTGTGGTAAGACATCTGTTTATAACAAACGTTGCTGTACGTGTGGTAAGACATCTGTTTATAACAAACGTTGCTGTACGTGTGGTAAGACATCTGTTTATAACAAACGTTGCTGTACGTGTGGTAAGACATCTGTTTATAACAAACGTTCCTGTACGTGTGGTAAGACACCTGTTTATAACAAACGTTGCTGTACGTGTGGTAAGACATCTGTTTATAACAAACGTTGCTGTACGTGTGGTAAGACATCTGTTTATAACAAACGTTGCTGTACGTGTGGTAAGACATCTGTTTATAACAAACGTTGCTGTACGTGTGGTAAGACATCTGTTTATAACAAACGTTCCTGTACGTGTGGTAAGACACCTGTTTATAACAAACGTTGCTGTACGTGTGGTAAGACATCTGTTTATAACAAACGTTGCTGTACGCGTGGTAAGACATCTGTTTATAACAAACGTTGCTGTACGCGTGGTAAGACATCTGTTTATAACAAACGTTGCTGTACGTGTGGTAAGACACCTGTTAAAAACAAACGTTGCTGTACGTGTGGCAAGACATCTGTTTATAACAAACGTTCCTGTACGTGTGGTAAGACATCTGTTTATAACAAACGTTGCTGTACATGTGGTAAGACATCTGTTTATAACAAACGTTGCTGTACGTGTGGTAAGACACCTGTTAAAAACAAACGTTGCTGTACGTGTGGTAAGACATCTGTTTATAACAAACGTTGCTGACGTGTGGTAAGACATCTGTTTATAACAAACGTTGCTGTACGTGTGGTAAGACATCTGTTTATAACAAACGTTGCTGTACGTGTGGTAAGACATCTGTTTATAACAAACGTTACTGTACGTGTGGTAAGACATCTGTTTATAACAAATGTTGCTGTACGTGTGGTAAGACATCTTTTTATAACAAACGTTGCTCTACGTGTGGTAAGACATCTGTTTATAACAAACGTTGCTGACGTGTGGTAAGACATCTGTTTATAACAAACGTTGCTGTATGTGTGGTAAGACATCTGTTTATAACAAACGTTGCTGTACGTGTGGTAAGACATCTGTTTATAACAAACGTTGCTGTACGTGTGGTAAGACATCTGTTTATAACAAACGTTGCTGTACGTGTGGTAAGACATCTGTTTATAACAAACGTTCCTGTACGTGTGGTAAGACACCTGTTTATAACAAACGTTGCTGTACGTGTGGTAAGACATCTGTTTATAACAAACGTTGCTGTACGTGTGGTAAGACATCTGTTTATAACAAACGTTGCTGTACGTGTGGTAAGACATCTGTTTATAACAAACGTTGCTGTACGTGTGGTAAGACATCTGTTTATAACAAACGTTGCTGTACGTGTGGTAAGACACCTGTTAATAACAAACGTTGCTGTACGTGTGGTAAGACATCTGTTTATAACAAACGTTGCTGTACGCGTGGTAAGACATCTGTTTATAACAAACGTTGCTGTACGCGTGGTAAGACATCTGTTTATAACAAACGTTGCTGTACGTGTGGTAAGACACCTGTTAAAACAAACGTTGCTGTACGTGTGGTAAGACATCTGTTTATAACAAACGTTCCTGTACGTGTGGTAAGACATCTGTTTATAACAAACGTTGCTGTACATGTAGTAAGACATCTGTTTATAACAAACGTTGCTGTACGTGTGGTAAGACACCTGTTAAAAACAAACGTTGCTGTACGTGTGGTAAGACATCTGTTTATAACAAACGTTGCTGTACGTGTGGTAAGATATCTGTTTATAACAAACGTTGCTGTACGTGTGGTAAGACATCTGTTTATAACAAACGTTGCTGTACGTGTGGTAAGACATCTGTTTATAACAAACGTTGCTGTACATGTGGTAAGATACCTGTGTATAATAAACGTTGCTGTACGTGTGGTAAGACATCTGTTTATAACAAACGTTGCTGTACGTGTGGTAAGACATCTGTTTATAACAAACGTTGCTGTACGTGTGGTAAGACATCTGTTTATAACAAACGTTCCTGTACGTGTGGTAAGACATCTGTTTATAACAAACGTTGCTGTACGTGTGGTAAGACATCTGTTTATAACAAACGTTGCTGTATGCGTGTGGTAAGACATCTGTTTATAACAAACGTTGCTGTACGTGTGGTAAGACATCTGTTTATAACAAACGTTGCTGTACGTGTGGTAAGACATCTGTTTATAACAAACGTTGCTGTACGTGTGGTAAGACACCTGTTTATAACAAACGTTGCTGTACGTGTGGTAAGACATCTGTTTATAACAAACGTTGCTGTACGCGTGGTAAGACATCTGTTTATAACAAACGTTGCTGTACGCGTGGTAAGACATCTGTTTATAACAAACGTTGCTGTACGTGTGGTAAGACACCTGTTAAAACAAACGTTGCTGTACGTGTGGCAAGACATCTGTTTATAACAAACGTTCCTGTACGTGTGGTAAGACATCTGTTTATAACAAACGTTGCTGTACGTGTGGTAAGACATCTGTTTATAACAAACGTTGCTGTACGTGTGGTAAGACACCTGTTAAAACAAACGTTGCTGTACGTGTGGTAAGACATCTGTTTATAACAAACGTTGCTGACGTGTGGTAAGACATCTGTTTATAACAAACGTTGCTGTACGTGTGGTAAGACATCTGTTTATAACAAACGTTGCTGTACGTGTGGTAAGACATCTGTTAAAACAAACGTTGCTGTACATGTGGAAAGACATCTGTTTATAACAAACGTTGCTGTACGTGTGGTAAGACATCTGTTTATGACAAACGTTGCTGTACGTGTGGTAAGACATCTTTTTATAACAAACGTTGCTGTACGTGTGGTAAGACATCTGTTTATAACAAACGTTGCTGTACGTGTGGTAAGACATCTGTTATAACAAACGTTGCTGTACGTGTGGTAAGACATCTGTTTATAACAAACGTTGCTGTACGTGTGGTAAGACATCTGTTTATAACAAACGTTGCTGTACATGTGGTAAGACATCTTTTTATAACAAACGTTGCTGTACGTGTGGTAAGACATCTGTTTATAACAAACGTTGCTGTACGTGTGGTAAGACATCTGTTTATAACAAACGTTGCTGTACATGTAGTAAGACATCTGTTTATAACAAACGTTGCTGTACGTGTGGTAAGACATCTGTTAAAACAAACGTTGCTGTACGTGTGGTAAGACATCTGTTTATAACAAACGTTGCTGTACGTGTGGTAAGACATCTGTTTATAACAAACGTTGCTGTACGTGTGGTAAGACATCTGTTTATAACAAACGTTGCTGTACGTGTGGTAAGACATCTGTTTAAAAAACAAACGTTGCTGTACGTGTGGTAAAGACATCTGTTTATAACAAACGTTGCTGTACGTGTGGTAAGACATCTGTTTATGACAAACGTTGCTGTACGTGTGGTAAGACATCTGTTTATAACAAACGTTGCTGTACGTGTGGTAAGACATCTGTTTATAACAAACGTTGCTGTACGTGTGGTAAGACATCTGTTTATAACAAACGTTGCTGTACGTGTGGTAAGACATCTGTTTATAACAAACGTTGCTGTACGTGTGGTAAGACATCTGTTTATAACAAACGTTGCTGTACGTGTGGTAAGACATCTGTTTATAACAAACGTTGCTGTACGTGTGGTAAGACATCTGTTTATAACAAACGTTGCTGTACGCGTGGTAAGACATCTGTTTATAACAAACGTTGCTGTACGTGTGGTAAGACATCTGTTTATAACAAACGTTGCTGTACGTGTGGTAAGACATCTGTTTATAACAAACGTTGCTGTACGTGTGGTAAGACATCTGTTTATAACAAACGTTGCTGTACGCGTGGTAAGACATCTGTTTATAACAAACGTTGCTGTACGCGTGGTAAGACATCTGTTTATAACAAACGTTGCTGTACGTGTGGTAAGACAATCTGTTAAAACAAACGTTGCTGTACGTGTGGCAAGACATCTGTTTATAACAAACGTTCCTGTACGTGTGGTAAGACATCTGTTTATAACAAACGTTGCTGTACATGTAGTAAGACATCTGTTTATAACAAACGTTGCTGTACGTGTGGTAAGACACCTGTTAAAAACAAACGTTGCTGTACGTGTGGTAAGACATCTGTTTATAACAAACGTTGCTGACGTGTGGTAAGATATCTGTTTATAACAAACGTTGCTGTACGTGTGGTAAGACATCTGTTTATAACAAACGTTGCTGTACGTGTGGTAAGACATCTGTGTATAATAAACGTTGCTGTACATGTGGTAAGATACCTGTGTATAATAAACGTTGCTGTACGTGTGGTAAGATATCTGTTTATAACAAACGTTGCTGTACGTGTGGTAAGACATCTGTTTATAACAAACGTTGCTGTACGTGTGGTAAGACATCTGTTTATAACAAACGTTCCTGTACGTGTGGTAAGACACCTGTTTATAACAAACGTTGCTGTACGTGTGGTAAGACATCTGTTTATAACAAACGTTGCTGTACGTAGTGGTAAGACATCTGTTTATAACAAACGTTGCTGTACGTGTGGTAAGACATCTGTTTATAACAAACGTTGCTGTACGTGTGGTAAGACATCTGTTTATAACAAACGTTGCTGTACGTGTGGTAAGACATCTGTTTATAACAAACGTTGCTGTACGTGTGGTAAGACATCTGTTTATAACAAACGTTGCTGTACGCGTGGTAAGACATCTGTTTATAACAAACGTTGCTGTACGTGTGGTAAGACATCTGTTTATAACAAACGTTGCTGTACGTGTGGTAAGACATCTGTTAAAACAAACGTTGCTGCACGTGGTGGCAAGACATCTGTTTATAGCAAACGTTCCTGTACGTGGTGGTAAGACATCTGTTTATAACAAACGTTGCTGTACATGTAGTAAGACATCTGTTTATAACAAACGTTGCTGTACGTGTGGTAAGACATCTGTTAAAACAAACGTTGCTGTACGTGTGGTAAGACATCTGTTTATAACAAACGTTGCTGACGTGTGGTAAGACATCTGTTTATAACAAACGTTGCTGTACGTGTGGTAAGACATCTGTTTATAACAAACGTTGCTGTACGTGTGGTAAGACACCTGTTAAAAACAAACGTTGCTGTACATGTGGAAAGACATCTGTTTATAACAAACGTTGCTGTACGTGTGGTAAGACATCTGTTTATGACAAACGTTGCTGTACGTGTGGTAAGACATCTGTTTATAACAAACGTTGCTGTACGTGTGGTAAGACATCTGTTTATGACAAACGTTGCTGTACGTGTGGTAAGACATCTTTTTATAACAAACGTTGCTGTACGTGTGGTAAGACATCTGTTTATAACAAACGTTGCTGTACGTGTGGTAAGACATCTGTTTATAACAAACGTTGCTGTACATGTGGTAAGACATCTTTTTATAACAAACGTTGCTGTATCGTGTGGTAAGACATTTGTTTATAACAAACGTTCCTGTACGTGTGTGGTAAGACATCTGTTTATAAACAAACGTTGCTGTAACATGTAGTAAGACATCTGTTTATAACAAACGTTGCTGTACGTGTGGTAAGACACCTGTTAAAAAACAAACGTTGCTGTACGTGTGGTAAGACATCTGTTTATAACAAACGTTGCTGACGATGTGGTAAGACATCTGTTTATAACAAACGTTGCTGTACGTGTGGTAAGACATCTGTTTATAACAAACGTTGCTGTACGTGTGGTAAGACATCTGTTAAAACAAACGTTGCTGTACATGTGGAAAGACATCTGTTTATAACAAACGTTGCTGTACGTGTGGTAAGACATCTGTTTATGACAAACGTTGCTGTGTGTGGTAAGACGTGTGGTAAGACATCTTTTATAACAAACGTTGCTGTACGTGTGGTAAGACATCTGTTTATGACAAACGTTGCTGTACGCGTGTGGTAAGACATCTTTTATAACAAACGTTGCTGTACGTGTGGTAAGACATCTGTTTATAACAAACGTTGCTGTACGTGTGGTGACATCTGTTTATAACAAACGTTGCTGTACATGTGGTAAGACATCTTTTTATAACAAACGTTGCTGTACGTGTGGTAAGACATTTGTTTATAACAAACGTTGCTGTACGTGTGGTAAGACATCTGTTTATAACAAACGTTGCTGTACGTGTGGTAAGACATCTCTTTATAACAAACGTTGCTGTACGTGTGGTAAGACATTTGTTTATAACAAACGTTGCTGTACGTGTGGTAAGACATCTGTTTATAACAAACGTTGCTGTACGTGTGGTGGTAAGACATCTGTTGAAAACAAACGTTGCTGTACGTGTGGTAAGACATCTGTTTATAACAAACGTTCCTGTACGTGTGGTAAGACATCTGTTTATAACAAACGTTGCTGTACGTGTAGTAAGACATCTGTTTATAACAAACGTTGCTGTACGTGTGGTAAGACACCTGTTAAAACAAACGTTGCTGTACATGTGGTAAGACATCTGTTTATAACAAACGTTACTGTACGTGTGGTAAGACACCTGTTAAAAACAAACGTTGCTATACATGTGGTAAGACATCTGTTTATAACAAACGTTACTGTACGTGTGGTAAGACATCTGTTAAAAACAAACGTTGCTATACATGTGGTAAGACATCTGTTTATAACAAACGTTACTGTACGTGTGGTAAGACATCTGTTTATAACAAACGTTGCTGTACGTGTGGTAAGACATCTGTTTATAACAAACGTTGCTGTACATGTGGTAAGACATCTTTTTATAACAAACGTTGCTGTACGTGTGGTAAGACATTTGTTTATAACAAACGTTGCTGTACGTGTGGTAAGACATCTGTTTATAACAAACGTTGCTGTACGTGTGGTAAGACATCTCTTTATAACAAACGTTGCTGTACGTGTGGTAAGACATTTGTTTATAACAAACGTTGCTGTACGTGTGGTAAGACATCTGTTTATAACAAACGTTGCTGTACGTGTGGTAAGACATCTGTTAAAAACAAACGTTGCTGTACGTGTGGTAAGACATCTGTTTATAACAAACGTTCCTGTATGTGGTAAGACATCTGTTTATAACAAACGTTGCTGTACATGTAGTAAGACATCTGTTTATAACAAACGTTGCTGTACGTGTGGTAAGACAACTGTTAAAACAAACGTTGCTGTACATGTGGTAAGACATCTGTTTATAACAAACGTTACTGTACGTGTGGTAAGACATCTGTTAAAACAAACGTTGCTATACATGTGGTAAGACATCTGTTTATAACAAACGTTACTGTACGTGTGGTAAGACATCTGTTAAAAACAAACGTTGCTATACATGTGGTAAGACATCTGTTTATAACAAACGTTACTGTACGTGTGGTAAGACATCTGTTTATAACAAATGTTGCTGTACGTGGTAAGACATCTTTTATAACAAACGTTGCTCTACGTGTGGTAAGACATCTGTTTATAACAAACGTTGCTGACGTGTGGTAAGACATCTGTTTATAACAAACGTTGCTGTATGTGTGGTAAGACATCTGTTTATAACAAACGTTGCTGTACGTGTGGTAAGACATCTGTTTATAACAAACGTTGCTGTACGTGTGGTAAGACATCTGTTTTATAACAAACGTTGCTGTAATGTGTGGTAAGACATCTGTTTATAACAAACGTTCCTGTACGTGTGGTAAGACACCTGTTTATAACAAACGTTGCTGTATGTGTGGTAAGACATCTGTTTATAACAAACGTTGCTGTACGCGTGGTAAGACATCTGTTTATAACAAACGTTGCTGTACGTGTGGTAAGACATCTGTTTATAACAAACGTTGCTGTACGTGTGGTAAGACATCTGTTTATAACAAACGTTCCTGTACGTGTGGTAAGACACCCGTTTATAACAAACGTTGCTGTACGTGTGGTAAGACATCTGTTTATAACAAACGTTGCTGTACGCGTGGTAAGACATCTGTTTATAACAAACGTTGCTGTATCGCGTGGTAAGACATCTGTTTATAAACAAACGTTGCTGTACGTGTGGTAAGACATCCTGTTAAAAACAAACGTTGCTGTACGTGGTAGCAAGACATCTGTTTATAACAAACGTCTCTGTAATGTGTGGTAAGACATCTGTTTATAACAAACGTTGCTGTACATGTAGTAAGACATCTGTTTATAACAAACGTTGCTGTACGTGTGGTAAGACAATCTGTTAAAAACAAACGTTGCTGTACGTGTGGTAAGACATCTGTTTATAACAAACGTTGCTGACGTGTGGTAAGATATCTGTTTATAACAAACGTTGCTGTACGTGGTAAGACATCTGTTTATAACAAACGTTGCTGTACGTGTGGTAAGACATCTGTGTATAACAAACGTTGCTGTACATGTGGTAAGATACCTGTGTATAACAAACGTTGCTGTAATGTGTGGTAAGATATCTGTTTATAAACAAACGTTGCTGTACGTGTGGTAAGACATCTGTTTATAACAAACGTTGCTGTATCGTGTGGTAAGACATCTGTTTATAACAAACGTTCCTGTACGTGTGGTAAGACACCTGTTTATAACAAACGTTGCTGTATCGTGTGGTAAGACATCTGTTTTATAACAAACGTTGCTGTACGTGTGGTAAGACATCTGTTTATAACAAACGTTGCTGTACGTGTGGTAAGACATCTGTTTATAACAAACGTTGCTGTACGTGTGTGGTAAGACATCCGTTTATAACAAACGTTGCTGTACGTGTGGTAAGACACCTGTTTATAACAAACGTTGCTGTACGTGTGGTAAGACATCTGTTTATAACAAACGTTGCTGTACGCGTGGTAAGACATCTGTTTATAACAAACGTTGCTGTACGCGTGGTAAGACATCTGTTTATAACAAACGTTGCTGTACGTGTGGTAAGACACCTGTTAAAAACAAACGTTGCTGTACGTGTGGCAAGACATCTGTTTTATAGCAAACGTTCCTGTACGTGTGTGGTAAGACATCCGTTTATAACAAACGTTGCTGTACATGTAGTAAGACATCTGTTTATAACAAACGTTGCTGTACGTGTGGTAAGACACCTGTTAAAACAAACGTTGCTGTAATGTGGTAAGACATCTGTTTATAACAAACGTTGCTGACGTGGTAAGACATCTGTTTATAACAAACGTTGCTGTATGTGTGGTAAGACATCTGTTTATAACAAACGTTGCTGTACGTGTGGTAAGACATCTGTTAAAAACAAACGTTGCTGTACAATGTGGAAAGACATCTGTTTATAACAAACGTTGCTGTACGTGGTAAGACATCTGTTTATGACAAACGTTGCTGTAATGTGTGGTAAGACATCTTTATAACAAACGTTGCTGTACGTGCGTGGTAAGACATCTGTTTATGACAAACGTTGCTGTAATGTGGTAAGACATCTTTATAACAAACGTTGCTGTAACGTGGTGGTAAGACATCTGTTTATAACAAACGTTGCTGTACGTGGTAAGACATCTGTTTATAAATAAACGTTGCTGTACATGTGGTAAGACATCTTTTTATAACAAACGTTGCTGTACGTGTGGTAAGACATTTGTTTATAACAAACGTTGCTGTACGTGTGGTAAGACATCCGTTTATAACAAACGTTGCTGTACGTGTGGTAAGACATCTCTTTATAACAAACGTTGCTGTACGTGTGGTAAGACATCTGTTTATAACAAACGTTCCTGTAACGTGTGGTAAGACATCTGTTTATAACAAACGTTGCTGTACATGTAGTAAGACATCTGTTTATAAACAAACGTTGCTGTACGTGTGGTAAGACACCTGTTAAAAAACAAACGTTGCTTGTACATGTGGTAAGACATCTGTTTTATAACAAACGTTACTGTACGTGGTAAGACATCTGTTAAAAAAAACAAACGTTGCTATACATGTGGTAAGACATCTGTTTATAACAAACGTTACCTGTACGTGTGGTAAGACATCTGTTAAAAACAAACGTTGCTATACATGTGGTAAGACATCTGTTTATAACAAACGTTACTGTAACGTGCGTGGTAAGACATCTGTTTATAACAAACGTTGCTGTACGTGTGGTAAGACATCTGTTTATATCAAACGTTGCTGTACGTGTGGTAAGACATCTGTTTATAACAAACGTTGCTGTACGTGTGGTAAGACATCTGTTTATAACAAACGTTGCTGTACGTAGTAAGACATCTGTTTATAACAAACGTTGCTGTAATGTGTGGTAAGACACCTGTTAAAACAAACGTTGCTGTACATGTGGTAAGACATCTGTTTATAACAAACGTTACTGTACGTGTACGTGGTAAGACATCTGTTAAAAACAAACGTTGCTATACATGTGGTAAGACATCTGTTTATAACAAACGTTACTGTACGTGTGGTAAGACATCTGTTAAAAACAAACGTTGCTATACATGTGGTAAGACATCTGTTTATAACAAACGTTACTGTACGTGTGGTAAGACATCTGTTTATAACAAACGTTGCTGTATCGTCCTGGTAAGACATCTGTTTATAACAAACGTTGCTGTACATGTGGTAAGACATCTTTTATAACAAACGTTGCTGTACGTGTGGTAAGACATTTGTTTATAACAAACGTTGCTGGTAATGTGGGTAAGACATCCGTTTATAAACAAACGTTGCTGTACGTGTGGTAAGACATCTGTTTATAACAAACGTTGCTGTAGTCGTGTGGTAAGACATTTGTTTATAAACAAACGTTGCTGTAATGCGTGGTAAGACATCTGTTTATAACAAACGTTGCTGTACGTGTGGTAAGACATCTGTTAAAACAAACGTTGCTGTACGTGTGGTAAGACATCTGTTTATAACAAACGTTGCTGTACATGTAGTAAGACATCTGTTTATAACAAACGTTGCTGTACGTGGTAAGACACCTGTTAAACAAACGTTGCTGTACATGTGGTAAGACATCTGTTTATAACAAACGTTACTGTACGTGTGGTAAGACACCCGTTAAAAACAAACGTTGCTATACATGTGGTAAGACATCTGTTTATAACAAACGTTGCTGTACGTGCGTGGTAAGACATCTGTTAAAAACAAACGTTGCTGTGCGTGTGGTAAAGACATCTTTTATAACAAACGTTGCTGTACGTGTGGTAAGACATCTGTTTATAACAAACGTTACTGTACGTGGTGGTAAGACGTCTGTTTATAACAAACGTTGCTGTACGTGTGGTAAGACATCTGTTTATAACAAACGTTGCTGTACGCGTGGTAAGACATCTGTTTATAACAAACGTTGCTGTACGTGTGGTAAGACATCTGTTTATAACAAACGTTGCTGTATGTGTGGTAAGACATCTGTTTATAACAAACGTTGCTGTACGTGTGTGGTAAGACATCTGTTTATAACAAACGTTGCTGTAATGTGTGGTAAGACATCTGTTTATAACAAACGCTGCTTGTACATGGTGTTGCTGAAGCTCATTTAAAACATCTGTTTTATAACAAACGTGCATCTGTACGTGGTGTGCAGACATCTGTTGGCTAACAACGGTGCATGGTAAGACTGTTTATAAAACGCCATGTTTAAACGTTGCTGTAATGTGTGGTAAGACATCTGTTTTATAACAAACGTTGCTGCTAATGTGGTAAGACATCTGTTTATAACAAACGTTGCTGTAATGTGTGGTAAGACATCTGTGTTTATAACAAACGTTATGACGCAAGGCTGTACGCGATACTCAGCACCCGTGGTAAGATTTAACTCTTTAACTGTTAAATAACAAACGTTGCTGTACGTGCGGTGGTAAAGACATCTGTTTATAACAAACGTTCCTGTACGTGTGGTAAGACATCTGTTTATAACAAAACGTTGCTGCGTATATTAAGAACATCTGTAGTAAGACATCTGTTTATAACAAACGTTGCATCTGTTTATAACAAACGTGTAAGACATCTCAAAACAAACGTTGCTGTAAGACACCCGTTAAAACCTGTTTAAAACAAACGTTGCTTGCTGTATAACAAACGTGCTGTGTTGTGCAAGACATCCGGTTTATAACAAACGTTGCTGTGCGTGTGGTAAGACATCCGTTTATAACAAACGTTGCTGTACGGTGTGATACCTGTTAAAACAAACGTTGCTGCTGGCCGCATGTGGAAAGACATCTGTTATTTATAACAAACGTTGCTGTACGTGTGGTAAGACATCTGTTTTATGACAAACGTTGCTGTGCATGTAATAAAACATCTTTTATATAAACAAACGTTGCTGTAATGCGTGGTAAGACATCCATGTATAACAAACTGCCAAACGTTGCTGTAAGTGTGTGGTAAGATAATCTGTATAACAAACGTTGCTGTACGTGTGGTAAGACATCCGGTTTATAACAAACGCTGCTGCACGTTGGTAAGACATCCGTTTATAACAAACGTTGCTGTACGTGCGGTAAGACATCCGTTTTGCGTGGATAACAAACGTTCCTGTACGTGTGGTAAGATAATCTGTTTATAACAAACGTTGCTGTACGTGTGTTAAGACATCCGTTTTATAACAAACGTTGCTGTACGTGTGGTAAGACATCCGTTTATAACAAACGTTGCTGTACGTGCGTGGTAAGACATCTGTTTATTAGAAAACGTTGCTGTACGCGTGTGGTAAGACATCTGTTTATAACAAACGCTGCTGCTGCGTGTGGTAAGTACATCCGTTTTAAAACAAACGCTGCTGTGCATCGTAATGCGTAGAGACATCTGTTTATAAATAAACGTTTACTGCACGTGTGGTAAGACATCCGGTTTATAACAAACGTTGCTGTACATGTGCGGTAAGACATCTGTTGAAAACAAAACGTTGTTGCGTGCGTGGCAAGACATCTGTTTTATAACAAACGTTCCTGTATCGTGTGGTAAGACATCTGTTTTAAACAAACGCTTCTGTGTGGTAAGACATGTAGTAAGACATCTACGTTTATACATCTTTGTAACAAACGCAGTTGCTTTACGATGTGGGTAAGACATCTGTTAAAACAAACGTTGCCGGTTGTACGTGCGGTAAGACATCCGTTTTATAACAAACGCTGCTGACGTGTGGTAAGACATCCGTTTATAACAAACGTTGCTGCACGTGGCGGAAAGACATCTGTTTATAACAAACGTTGCTGTAACGTGTGGTAAGACAACCCGTTTAAAAAACAAACGTTGCTGTACATGTGTGGGAAGACATCTGTTTAATAACAAACGTTGCTGTACGTGTGGTAAGACATCTGTTTATGACAAAAACGTTGCTGGGTATCGTGTGGTGGTAGCGACATCTGTTTATAACAAACGTTGCTGTACGTGTGGTAAGACATCTGTTTATGACAAACGTTGCTGTATGTGGCGGTAAGATGAATCTTTTATAAACAAACGTTGCTGTACGTGTGGTAAGACATCTGTTTATAACAAACGTTGCTGCAATGCGTGGTAAGACATCTGGTTATAACAACAAACGTTGCTGTACATGTGGTAAGATCTCTTTACATAACAAACGTTGCAGTACGTGTGATAAGACATCTGTTTTATAACAAACGTTGCTTGTACGTGTGGTAAGACATCTGTTTATAACAAACGTTGCTGTACGTGAAAGTGTAAGATGATCTCTTTATAACAAATGTTGCTGTATGTGTGGTAAGACATCTGTTTATAACAAACGTTGCTGTATTCATTATTGGTAAGACATCCTGTTTATAACAAACGTTGCTGTACGTGTGGTAGGATCGTTTACATAATAAACGCTATAGTACGTGTGGTAAGACATCTGTTAATAACAAACGTTGCTGTACGATGTGGTAAGACATCTGTTTTATAACAAACGTTGCTGTACGTGGCAGGGTCCAATCTGTTTATAACAAACGTTGCTAAGTACGTGTGAGGTGGTAGGACATCTGTTTCATAAACAAACGGTTACTTTAATGTGTGTTGGAAGACATCTGTTATATCAAACGTACGTGTACATTTGGATGACATCTGTTTATATCAACAAAACGTTATCTGTACGTGTGGTAAGACGTCCGTAATATAACAAACGTTGCTGTACGTGGTAAGACATCTTTTGTAACAAACGTTGTTGTACGTGTGGTAAGATTATCTGTTTGCAACAACGTTGCTGTACGGTGAAGACATCCGTTTTATAACAAACGTTGTTTGCTGCATGTGTGGGAAGACATTC